>NW_027422633.1:192500-196355 GCF_048934315.1 Petromyzon marinus
TAGTAGCAATGGTAGTGTAGTAGTGGTAGTGTAGTAGTAGCAATGGTAGTGTAGTATTGGTAGTGTAGCAGTAGCAATGGTAGTGTAGTAGTGGTAGTGTAGTAGTAGCAATGGTAGTGTAGTAGTGGTAGTGTAGTAGTAGCAATGGTAGTGTAGTAGTGGTAGTGTAGTAGTAGCAATGGTAGTGTAGTAGTGGTAGTGTAGTAGTAGCAATGGTAGTGTAGTAGTGGTAGTGTAGTAGTAGCAATGGTAGTGTAGTAGTGGTAGTGTAATAGTAGCAATGGTAGTGTAGTAGTGGTAGTGTAGTAGTAGCAATGGTAGTGTAGTAGTGGTAGTGTAGTAGTAGCAATGGTAGTGTAGTAGTGGTAGTGTAGTAGTGGTAGTAGTGGTAGCAGTAGTGTAGTAGTAGTAGTGGTAGTAGTATTAGTGGTAGTAGTAGTAGTGGTAGTAGTAGTAGTGTAGTAGTAGTAGTGGTAGTGTAGTAGTGGTACTAGTAGTGGTAGTAGTTGTGGTAGTACTAGTGGTAGTAGTAGTGGTACTAGTAGTGGTAGTAGTTGTGGTAGTAGTAGTGGTACTAGTAGTGGTGGTAGTAGTGGTAGTGTAGTAGTGGTAGTGTAGTAGTCGCAATGGTAGTGTAGTAGTGGTAGTGTAGTAGTAGCAATGGTAGTGTAGTAGTAGCAATGGTAGTGTAGTAGTGTAGTAGTAGCAATGGTAGTGTAGTAGTGGTAGTGTAGTAGTAGCAATGGTAGTGTAGTAGTGGTAGTGTAGTAGTAGCAATGGTAGTGTAGTAGTGGTAGTAGTGTAGTAGTGGTAGTAGTGGTAGTAGTAGTAGTGGTAATAGTAGTAGTAGTTGTGGTAGTAGCGGTAGTAGTAGTGGTAGTAGTAGTGGTAGTAGTAGTGGTGGTAGTAGTGGTAGCAGTGGTGGTAGTGGTGGTAGTGGTGGTAGCAGTGGTGGTAGTGGTGGTAGTAGTAGTGGTAGTAGTAGTGGTAGCAGTGGTGGTAGTGGTGGTAGTGGTGGTAGCAGTGGTGGTAGTGGTGGTAGTGGTGGTAGTAGTAGTGGTAGTAGGAGTGGTAGTTGTGGTAGTGGTACTAGTAGTGGTAGTAGCAGTGGTAGTAGTAGTGGTAGTAGTAGTAGCAGTGGTAGTAGTAGTAGTGGTAGTAGTAGTGGTAGTAGTAGCAGTGGTAGTAGTAGTAGTGGTAGTAGTAGTGGTAGTAGTAGTAGTGGTAGTAGTAGTAGTGGTAGTAGCTGTGGTAGTTGTGGTAGTAGTAGTTGTAGTTGTAGTGGTAGTAGTAGTAGTGGTAGTAGTAGTAGCAGTGGTAGTAGTAGTGGTAGTAGTAGTGGTAGTAGTAGCAGTGGTAGTAGTGGTAGTAGTAGTAGTGGTAGTAGTAGTAGTGGTAGTAGTAGTAGTGGTGGTAGTAGTGGTAGTAGTAGTTGTAGTAGTAGTTGTAGTAGTGTAGTAGTGTAGTGGTAGTAGTGGTAGTAGTAGTTGTAATAGTAGTAGTAGTTGTAGTGGTAGTAGTAGTGGTAGTAGTAGTAGTGGTAGTAGTAGTAGTGGTAGTAGTAGTAGTGGTAGTAGTTGTGGTAGTAGCGGTAGTAGTAGTAGCAGTGGTAGTAGTAGTGGTAGTAGTGGTGGTAGTAGTAGTAGTGGTAGTAGTAGTGGTGGTAGTAGTAGTAGTAGTAGCGGTAGTAGTAGTGGTAGTAGTAGTGGTAGTAGTAGCAGTGGTAGTAGTAGTAGTGGTGGTAGTAGTAGTAGTGGTAGTAGTAGTGGTGGTAGTAGTGGGTAGTAGTAGCAGTGGTAGTAGTAGTGGTAGTAGTAGTGGTGGTAGTAGTAGTGTAGTAGTAGTGGTAGTAGTAGTAGTGGTAGTAGTGGTGGTAGTAGTCGTAGCAGTAGTAGTAGTAGTGGTAGTAGTAGTAGTGGTAGTAGTAGTGGTGGTAGTAGTGGTGGTAGTAGTGGTAGTAGTAGTTGTAGTAGTAGTTGTAGTAGTGTAGTAATGTAGTGGTAGTAGTGGTAGTAGTAGTGGTGGTAGTAGTGGTAGTCGTAGTGGTAGTAGTAGTAGCAGTGGTAGTAGTAGTGGTAGTAGTAGTGGTAGTAGTAGTAGTGGTAGTGATAGTAGTAGTGGAAGTAGTGGTGGTAGTAGTAGTAGTGGTAGTAGTTGTGGTAGTAGTGGTAGTAGCAGTGGTAGTAGTAGTAGTGGTAGTAGTAGTTGTAGTAGTTGTGATAGTAGTAGTTGTAGTGGTAGTAGTAGTGGTAGTAGTAGTAGTGGTAGTAGTAGTAGTAGTGGTAGTAGTAGTAGTGGTAGTAGTTGTGGTAGTAGCGGTAGTAGTGTAGCAGTGGTATAGTCAGTGGTTATAGTAGTAGTGGTAGTAGTAGCAGTGGTAGTAGTAGTAGTAGTGGTGGTAGTAGTGGTGGTAGTAGTAGTAGTGGTAGTAGTAGTGGTGGTAGTAGTGGTAGTAGTAGCAGTGGTAGTAGTAGTGGTAGTAGTATTGGTGGTAGTAGTAGTGGTAGTAGTAGTAGTAGCAGTGGGAGTAGTAGTGGTAGTAGTAGCAGTGGTAGTAGTAGTAGTGGTAGTATTAGTGGTAGTAGTAGTAGCAGTGGTAGTAGTAGTGGTAGTAGTAGTTGTGGTAGTAGCGGTAGTAGTAGTAGTGGTAGTAGTAGTGGTAGTAGTAGTGGTAGTAGTAGCAGTGGTAGTAGTAGTAGTAGTAGTGGTGGTAGTAGTGGTAGTAGTAGCAGTGGTAGTAGTAGTGGTAGTAGTAGTGGTGGTAGTAGTAGTGGTAGTAGTAGTAGCAGTGGGAGTAGTAGTGGTAGTAGTAGTGGTAGCAGTGGTGGTAGTGGTGGTAGTGGTGGTAGCAGTGGTGGTAGTGGTGGTAGTGGTGGTAGTAGTAGTGGTAGTAGGAGTGGTAGTTGTGGTAGTGGTACTAGTAGTGGTAGTAGCAGTGGTAGTAGTAGTGGTAGTAGTAGTAGCAGTGGTAGTATAGTGGTATAGTAGTAGTGGTAGTAGTAGTGGTAGTAGTAGCAGTGGTAGTAGTAGTGGTAGTAGTAGTGGTAGTAGTAGTGGTAGTAGTAATAGTGGTAGTAGTTGTGGTAGTTGTGGTAGTAGTAGTTGTAGTGGTAGTAGTAGTAGTGGTAGTAGTAGTAGCAGTGGTAGTAGTAGTGGTAGTAGTAGTGGTAGTAGTAGCAGTGGTAGTAGTAGTAGTGGTAGTAGTAGTAGTGGTAGTAGTAGTGGTAGTAGTAGTAGTGGTAGTAGTAGTAGTGGTGGTAGTAGTGGTAGTAGTAGTTGTAGTAGTAGTTGTAGTAGTGTAGTAGTGTAGTGGTAGTAGTGGTAGTAGTAGTTGTAATAGTAGTAGTAGTTGTAGTGGTAGTAGTAGTGGTAGTAGTAGTGGTAGTAGTGGTAGTAGTAGTAGTAGTTGTGGTAGTAGCGGTAGTAGCAGTGGTAGTAGTAGTGGTAGTAGTGGTGGTAGTAGTAGTAGTGGTAGTAGTAGTGGTGGTAGTAGTAGTAGTAGTACCGGTAGTAGTAGTGGTAGTAGTAGTGGTAGTAGTAGCAGTGGTAGTAGTAGTAGTAGTGGTGGTAGTAGTAGTAGTGGTAGTAGTAGTGGTAGTAGTAGTGGTAGTAGTAGCAGTGGTAGTAGTAGTGGTAGTAGTAGTGGTGGTAGTAGTAGTGGTAGTAGTAGTGGTAGTAGTAGTAGTGGTAGTAGTGGTGGTAGTAGTCGTAGCAGTAGTAGTAGTAGTGGTAGTAGTAGTAGTGGTAGTAGTAGTAGTAGTGGTGGTAGTAGTGGTAGTAGTAGTTGTAGTAGTAGTTGTAGTAGTGTAGTAGTGTAGTGGTAGTAGTGGTAGTAGTAGTGGTGGTAGTAGTGGT
>NW_027422633.1:196455-281902 GCF_048934315.1 Petromyzon marinus
TACTACTACCCACTACTACTACCACTACAACTACTACTACTATCACAACTACTACAACTACTACTACCACTACTACTACTACTACCACTACTACCACTACTACTACTACAACTACTACTACCACTACTACTACTACCACCACTACTACCACTGCTACTACCACTACTACCACTACTACTACCACTACTACTACCACTACTACCACTACCACTACTGTCTACTACCACTACTACTACCACTACTACTACCACTACTACTGCTACGACTACTACCACCACTACTACCACTACTACTACTACCACTACTACTCCCACTGCTACTACCGCTACTACCACTACTACTGCTACGACTACTACCACCACTACTACCACCACTACTACCACTACTACTACCACTACTACTACCACTGCTACTACTACTACCACTACCACTACCACCACTACTACTACCACTACTACTACCACTACTACTACCACTACTACTACCACTGCTACTACTACCACTACTACTACCACCACTACTACTACTACCACTGCTACTACTACCACTACTACCACCACTACTACTACCACTACTACTACCACCACTACTACCACCACTACTACTACTACTACCACTGCTACTACTACCACTACTACTACCACCACTACTACCACTACTACTACCACTACTACTACCGCTACTACTACTACTACCACCACTACTACTACCACTACTACCACTACTACCACTACTACTACCACTGCTACTACTACCACTACTACTACCACTACTACTACCACTGCCTACTACTACCGCTTCTACCACAACTACTACCACTACTACTACCACTACTACTACTACCACTACTACTACCATTACAACTACTACTACTATCACAACTACTACAACTACTACTACCACTACTACTACCACCACTACTACCACTGCTACTACCACTACTACCACAACTACTACCACTACTACTACTACCACCACTACTTCCACTACTACTACCACTACTACTACTACCACTACTACTACTACCACTACTACTACCACTGCTACTACTACTACCACTACTACTACTACCACTACTACCACTACACTACTACACTACTACAACTACTACTACAACTACTACTACCACTACTACCACCACTACTACTACTACTACCACTACTACTACTACCACTACTACTACCACTACTACTACTACCACTACTACTACTACCACTGCTACTACTACTACCACTGCTACTACTACCACCACTACTACTACTACCACTACTACTACCACTACAACTACTACTACTACCACAACTACTACAACTACTACTACCACTACTACTACCACTACTACCACAACACTACTACACTACTACAACTACTACTACCACAACTACTACAACTACTACTACCACAACTACTACCACTACTACTACCACTACTACTACCACTACTACTACTACCACTGCTACTACAACTACTACTACACTACTACCACTACCACAACTACTACCACTCCAACTCACTCCTACTACCACTGCTACTACCACTACTATTACCACTACTACCACTACCACTACACTACTACACTACTACTACACTACCACTACTACTACTACTACCACAACTACTACCACTACTACTACCACAACTACTACAACTACTACCACTACTACTACCACAACTACTACCACTACTACTACACTACCACTACTACCACTACTACTACCACTACTACAACTACCACTACTACTACTACCACTACTACTACCACTACACTACTACAACTACCACTACACTAATACAACTACCACTACTACTACTACCACTACTACTACCACTACACTACTACAACTACTACCACCACTACTACTACCACAACTACTACCACTACTACACTACCACTACTATACTACTACTACCACTACCACAACTACCACTACTACTACCACAACTACTACCACTACTACTACCACTACTACCACCACCACTACCACTACACTACTACACTACTACTACCACTACCACAACTACCACTACTACTACCACAACTACTACCACTACTACTACCACTACTACTACCACTACTACCACTACCACTACTACCACTACTACTACCACTCCTACTACCACTGCTACTACCAAAACTACACTACTACTACTACCACTACTACTACCACTGCTACTACCACAACTACCACTACCACTACTACCACAACTACCACTACTACCACTACTACTACCACTCCTACTACCACTGCTACTACCACAACTACCACTACCACTACTACCACTACTACTACCACTACTACTACCACTACTACTACCACTACTACCACTATTACCAATACTACTACCACTACAACACTACTACCACTACTACCACCACTACCACTACTACCATACTACTACCACTACTACACTACTACCACCACTACCACTACTACCACTACTACTACCACTACTACTACCACTACTACTACCACTACTACTACCACTACTACTACTATCACTACCACTACTACCACTACTACTACCACTACTACCACCACCACTACCACTACTACCACTACTACTACTACCACTACTACACTACCACCACTACTACACTACTACCACAACTACTACCACAACTACTACCACTGCTACTACTACCACTGCCACCACTACCACAACTACTACCACTGCTACTACTACCACTGCCACTACTACCACTACCACTACTACTACTACTACTACTACCACTACTACTACTACCACTACTTCACTACCACTACTACCACCACTACTACCACTACTACCACAACTACCACTACTACTACTACACTACCACTACCACCACTGCCACTACTACTACTACCACCACTACTACCACTACTACTAGTACCACTACTACTACCACTACTACCACTACCACAACTACTACACTACCACTACCACCACTACCACCACCACTACTACCACTACTACCACCACCACTACTACCACTACTACCAGTACCACAACTACTACCACTACTACACTACTATTACCACTACTACCACTACTACTACACTACTAGTACCACTACTACTACCACTACTACCACTACTACTACCACTACTACCACCACTACTACTACTACCACCACTACCACCACCACTACTACCACCACTACCACCACCACTTCTACCACCACCACACCACCACTACTACCACCACTACTACCACCACCACTACCACCACTACTACCTACTACCACTACTACCACTACCACACTACCACTACTACCACCACTACTACCACTACTACCACTACTAGTACTAGTACTACTACTACACTACTACCACCACTACTACACTACCACTACTACCACTACCACCACTACCACCACTACTACCACTACTACTACCACTACTACTACTACACTACTACTACTACCACTACTACTACTACACTACCACCACACTACACTACTACTACCACTACTACTACACTACTACCACCACTACTACACTACCACTACTACTACTACCACCACTACAACACTACTACCACTACTACCACCACTACCACTACTACCAATACTACTACCACTACTACAACTACTACCACCACTACTACTACTCCAACTACTACTACCACTACTACTACCACTACTTACTACCACTACTACTACCACTACTACTACTATCACTACCACTACTACCACTACACTACCACTACTACCACCACCACTACCACTACTAACCACTACTACTACTACCACTACTACACTACCACCATACTACCACTACTACCACAACTACTACCACAACTACTACCACTGCTACTACTACCACTGCCACCACTACCACAACTACTACCACTGCTACTACTACCACTGCCACTACTACCACTACCACTACTACTACACTACTACTACCACCACTACTACTACTACACTACTTCACTACCACTACTACCACCACTACTACCACTACTACCACAACTACCACTACTACTACTACACTACCACTACCACCACTGCCACTACTACTACTACCACCACTACTACCACTACTACTAGTACCACTACTACTACCACTACTACCACTACCACAACTACTACACTACCACTACCACCACTACCACCACCACTACTACCACTACTACCACCACCACTACTACCACTACTACCAGTACCACAACTACTACCACTACTACACTACTAGTACCACTACTACCACTACTACTACACTACTATTACCACTACTATTCCACTACTACCACTACTACTACCACTACTACCACCACTACTACTACTACCACCACTACCACCACCACTACTACCACCACTACCACCACCACTTCTACCACCACCACTACCACCACCACTACTACCACCACTACTACCACCACCACTACCACCACCACCACTACTACCACCACTACCACCACCACTTCTACCACCACCACTACCACCACCACTACCACCACCACTACTACCACCACCACTACCACCACTACTACTACTACCACTACTACCACTACCACCACTACCACTACTACCACCACTACTACCACTACTACCACTACTAGTACTATACTACTACTACACTACTACCACCACTACTACACTACCACTACTACCACTACCACCACTACCACCACTACTACCACTACTACTACCACTACTACTACTACACTACTACTACTACCACTACTACTACTACACTACCACCACTACTACACTACTACTACCACTACTACTACACTACTACCACCACTACTACACTACCACTACTACTACTACCACCACTACCACTACTACCACTACTACTAGTACTACTACCACTACTACTACTACCACTACTACTACACTACCACTGCCACCACCACTACTACCACCACCACTACTACCACTACTACTAGTACAACTACTACTACCACTACTACTGCACTACCACTACTACCACTACTACTACCACCACCACTACTACCACTACTACCACCACTACTACTACCACCACTACTACTACCACCACCACTACCACCACCACAACTACCACTACTACCACCACCACTACCACTACTAGTACTACTACCACCACCACTACCACTACTAGTACTACTACCACCACTACCACCACCACCACTGCCACCACTGCTACCACCACTACCACTACTACCACTAGTACTAGTACCACTACCACTACCACTACTACCACCGCCACCACTACCACCGCCACCACTGCAGTCTGCGGCTACTCACGACATGAGTGATTGCTCCTCCAGTCCAGGCACAGCCCCTGGGCTGTGCATGCCGCGGCGTAGGTGGACAGCGCCTGGCACGGCCGCTCACGGTAGCGCCAGTCGCGGCCACAGCTCGCAAAACAACGCCGGAGGGACCTGCAGCAGGAGCAGCAGTAGTATGAGTGGTAGTGGTAGTAAGTAGCAGTAGCAGCAGTAGTAGTAGTAGCAGTAATAGCAGTAGCAGCAGTAGTAGTAGCAGTAGTGGTAGTAGCAGCAGTAGTAGCAGTAGTAGTAGCAGTAGTAGTAGTGGTAGTAGCAGCAGTAGTAGTAGCAGTAGTAGTAGCAGCAGTAGTAGTGGTAGTAGCAGCAGCAACAGCAGTAATAGTAGTAGCAGTAGTAGTAGCAGCAGTAGTAGTAGGAGTAGCAGTAGTAGCAGCAGTAGTAGTAGTAGCAGCAGTAGTAGTAGTAGCAGCAGTAGTAGTAGTAGTAGCAGTAGTAGTAGCAGTAGTAGTAGTAGCAGCAGTAGTAGCAGCAGTAGTAGTAGCAGTAGTAGTAGCAGTAGTAGTAGCAGTAGTAGTAAGAGTGGTAGTAGTAGTAGTAGCAGTAGTACGAGTGGTAGTAGTAGTAGTATGAGTGGTAGTAGTACTAGTAGAAGCAGCTGTAGTAAGAGTGGTAGTAGTAGTAGCAGTAGTAGTATGAATAGTAGTAGTACTAGTAGCAGCAGTAGTACGAGTGGTAGTAGTAGTATCGTCAGCAGCAGTAGTAGCAGCAGCAGTAGTAGCAGCAGTAGTAAGAGTGGTAGTAGTAGTAGCAGTAGTAGTATGAGTGGTAGTAGTAGTAGCAGTAGTAGTATGAGTAGTAGTAGTAGTAGCAGTAGTAGTATGAGTGGTAGTAGTAGTAGCAGTAGTAGTATGAGTAGTAGTAGTACTAGTAGCAGCAGTAGTATGAGTGGTAGTAGTAGTAGCAGCAGTAGTATGAGTGTTAGTAGTCGTAGTAGCAGCAGTAGGACGAGTGGTAGTAGTAGTAGTAAGAGTGGTAGTAGCAGCAGTAGTATGAGTGGTAGTAGTAGTAGTAGCAGCAATAGTATGAGTGGTAGTAGTAGTAGTAGCAGCAGTAGAATGAGTGGTAGTGGTAGTAGCCGCAGTAGTAGCAGTAGTTAGAGTGGTAGTAGTAGTAGCAGCAGTAGTATGAGTGGTAGTAGTAGTAGTAGTATGAGTAGTACTAGTAGTACTAGTAGCAGCAGTAGTACGAGTGGTAGTAGTAATAGTATGAGTAGTACTAGTAGTAGCAGCAGTAGTACGGGTGGTAGTAGTAGCAGCAGTAGTATGAGTGGTAGTAGTAGCAGTAGTATGAGTGGTAGTAGTAGTATGAGTGGTAGTAGTAGTAGCAGCAGTAGTACGAGTGGTAGTAGTAGTAGCAGCAACAGTAGTATGAGTAGTAGTAGCAGCAGTAGTATGAGTGGTAGTAGTAGTAGCAGCAGTAGTATGAGTGGTAGTAACAGCAGTAGTATGAGTAGTAGCAGCAGCAGTAGTATGAGTAGTAGTAGCAGCAGTAGTATGAGTGGTAGTAACAGCAGCCATAACATCATCATTCCCTCCATCACCACCATCATCACCTCCATCACCTGTACCACCACCACCTCCACAACCACCGCCATTTCCTCCACCAGCACCATCACCTCCACCACCACCACCACCTCCACCATAACCTCCACCATCACCACCACCACATCACCACCACCACCACCACCACACTCACCACCATCACCACCATCACCACCACCAGCATCACCACCATCACAACCACCACCACCACCATCACCACCACCATCACCACCACGCCAATCACCACCACCAGCACCACCACCACCAGCACCACCACCACCATCACCACCACCACCATCACCACCATCACCATCACCACCACCATCACCACCATCACCACCACCACCATCACCACCACCACCACCACCACCACCATCACCACCACCACCACCATCACCACCACCACCACCATCACCACCACCACCACCACCATCACCACCACCACCACCATCACCACCACCACCATCACCACCACCACCACCACCATCACCACCACCACCACCATCACCACCACCACCACCACCATCACCACCACCATCACCACCACCACCATCACCACCATCACCACCACCACCACCAGCACCACCACCACCACCATCACCACCATCACCACCACCATCACCACCACCACCATCACCACCACCACCATCACCACCACCATCACCACCATCACCACCATCACCACCACCACCAGCACCACCTTCTGGTGACACTCTGTCCACGGAGCGCCGTTCAGCAGCACGTAGCATGGAGCACAGCCTCCTCCTGCACAGCTCTCGTTCCGACGCCGCTCCACCAGCAACTCCTCGTCCACCTCCTCGTCGTCCACCTCGTCCACCTCCTCCACGTCCACCTCCTCCTCGCCCACCTCCTCCTCGCCGGCTCGCAGCCCCCAGCTCTGCAGGAAGCGCTGGGGGTCCTCGCCGACACCCAACACCGAGCCATCGGGCAACGTGAAATCATCGCTGGGGTCCCCGTTGCAGCATCCTGGCGTGTGGGGGGGCACGGGGGTGGGGGGCACCGGGGGGGGCACGGGAGGGGGGGCACGGGGGGGGCACGGGGGGAGGGGCCACGAGAAATCGTGACCCTGAACGCGCTAATGCACGTGACCCAAAACGCCTTCGGAACGAGTATGCAGAGACGCGTTGTGTCGTCAAACCTGCCACCACCCGACACCGGCAGTCAGTCACGGGGTTTGTGTCACGCGCCACGCAGGGAGGTTAGGAGGAGGCCTTGAACGGGATTGTTGAGAAGGACCACTGACTCACCCACTGACTCACTCACCCACTCACCCACTCACCCACTCACCCACTCACTCACTCACCCACCCACTCACTCACTCACTCGCTCACTCACCCACTCACTCACCCACTCACTCACCCACCCACTCACTCACTCACCCACTCACTCACTCACCCACCCACTCACTCACTCACTCGCTCACTCACCCACTCACTCACCCACTCACTCACTCACCCACTCACCCACTCACTCACTCACCCACTCACCCACCCACCCACTCACCTACCCACTGACTCACCCACCCACTGACTCACACACCCACTCACTCACCCACCCACCCACCCACCCCCCACCCACCCCCCCCACCCACCCCCCCCCCCCCCCCCCCACTCACCACACACCCCCACGCTCTGATGCCTTGCACTGGGCTCTGTGAACTGGAGCGTAGCCACTCCACTGCTATGGGCCCACTGGAGCAGGAGGCCACCAGGCGTCACCACGTGGTACATGTGGCCCGTGTCCACCAACGTGATGCCTTCACTCCTCGTCCAAGCCCCATCCACGGTGAGGTGTGACATCTCTACCTGGGGTGGTGGTGGTGGGAGAGACAGAGAGACACACAGAGAGAGACACACAGAGAGACACACAGAGAGAGACACACAGAGACACACAGAGAGACAGAGAGACACAGAGAGAGACAGAGACACACAGAGAGAGAGAGTCGTCACCACGTGGTACATGTGGCCCGTATCCACCAACGTGATGCCTCCACTCCTCGTCCAAGCCCCATCCACGGTGAGATGTGACATCTCTACCTGGGGTGGTGGTGGTGGTGGTGGGAGAGACAGAGACACACACAGAGACACACAGAGAGACAGAGACACACAGAGACACACAGAGAGACAGAGACACACAGAGAGAGACAGAGAGACACACAGAGAGACACAGAGAGACAGAGAGAGACACACAGAGAGAGAGTTGTCACCACGTGGTACATGTGGCCCGTGTCCACCAACGTGATGCCTTCACTCCTCGTCCAAGCCCCATCCACGGTGAGGTGTGACATCTCTACCTGGGGTGGTGGTGGTGGTGGTGGTGGGAGAGACAGAGACAGAGAGAGACACAGAGAGAGAGACACACAGAGAGAGACACACAGAGACAGAGAGAGACACACAGAGAGACAGAGAGACACAGAGAGAGACAGAGACACACAGAGAGAGAGAGTTGTCACCACGTGGTACATGTGGCCCGTGTCCACCAACGTGATGCCTTCACTCCTCGTCCAAGCCCCATCCACGGTGAGGTGTGACATCTCTACCTGGGGTGGTGGTGGTGGTGGTGGGAGAGACAGAGACACACACAGAGACACACAGAGAGACAGAGACACACAGAGACACACAGAGAGACAGAGACACACAGAGAGAGACAGATAGACACACAGAGAGACACAGAGAGACAGAGAGAGACACACAGAGAGAGAGAGTTGTCACCACGTGGTACATGTGGCCCGTGTCCACCAACGTGATGCCTTCACTCCTCGTCCAAGCCCCATCCACGGTGAGATGTGACATCTCTACCTGGGGTGGTGGTGGTGGTCGTGGTGGTGGTGGGAGAGACAGAGACAGAGAGAGAGACAGAGAGAGAGACACACAGAGAGAGACACACAGAGAGAGACACACAGAGAGACACACAGAGAGAGACACACACAGAGAGACACAGAGAGACACAGAGAGACACACAGAGAGAGAGTTGTCACCACGTGGTACATGTGGCCCGTGTCCACCAACGTGATGCCTCCAGTCCTCGTCCAGGCCCCATCCACGGTGAGATGTGACATCTCTACCTGGGGTGGTGGTGGTGGTGGTGGTGGGAGAGACAGAGAGACACACAGAGAGACAGAGAGAGACAGAGAGAGACAGAGACACACAGAGAGAGAGAGAGAGTTGTCACCACGTGGTACATGTGGCCCGTGTCCACCAACGTGATGCCTTCACTCCTCGTCCAGGCCCCATGCACGGTGAGATGTGACATCTCTACCTGGGGTGGTGGTGGTGGTGGTGGTGGGAGAGACAGAGACAGAGAGACACACAGAGAGAGACACACACAGACAGAGAGAGACAGAGAGACACAGAGAGAGAGAGAGACAGAGAGACAGAGACACACAGAGACAGAGAGTCAGAGAGAGACAGAGAGACACACAGAGAGAGACAGAGAGACACACACAGAGAGAGACAGAGAGAGACAGAGAGACACAGAAAGAGACAGAGAGAGAGACAGAGACACACAGAGAGAGACAGAGAGAGACAGAGAGATGGACAAGCATGCACACGTGCATACTACAAAGAAAGTTCCCTGTATAGCCTCAAGAGCAAATGCACACCCATACTCAGTCACACCCACCCACTCACCCACTCACCCACCCACACAACCACCCACCCACTCACCCACCCACACACTCACCCACCCACACACTCACGCACCCATTCACCCACCCACTCACTCATCCACTCACCCACCCACCCACCCACTCACTCATCCACTCACCCACTCACTCACTCACTCACCCACTCACCCACCCACTCACTCATCCACTCACCCACTCACTCACTCACTCACCCACTCACCCACTCATCCACTCACCCACTCGCCCACCCACCCACTCACTCACCCACTCACTAACCCACCCACCCACTCACCCACTCACTCACTCACCCACCCACTCACTCACTCACCCACTCACCCACTCACCCAATCGCCCACCCACTCACTCACTCACCCACCCACTCACTCTCTCACTCACCCACTCACTTCTCACTCTCTCACTCACTCACTCTCTCACTCACTCACTCACCCACTCACTAACCCACCCACCCACTCACCCACTCACCCACCCACTCACCGACCCACTCACTCACCCACCCACCCACTCACTCACTCACCCACCCACTCACCCACTCACCCACCCACCCACTCACCCACTCACTAACCCACCCACCCACTCACCCACCCACACACTCACCCACCCACCCACTGACTCACCCACCCACCCACTCACCCACTCACACACCCACCCACCCACTCACCCTGCGGTTCACGTGGTCTATGAAGAGGTGTTGTTGACCAGACGTCACGTTCACGCTCACCAGGCACAGGCTGGCCGGCCTGGACAGAGCCTGCAACACAGGGCCCAATGTTAAAGTCTACCCCATAGGGCCCAATGTTAAAGTCTCACCCACAGGGCCCAATGTTAAAGTCTCACCCATAGGGTCCAATGTTAAAGTCTCACCCATAGGGCCCAATGTTAAAGTCTCCCCCATAGGGCCCAATGTTAGAGTCTCACCCATAGGACCCAATGTTAAAGTCTCACCCATAGGGCCGAATGTTAAAGTCTCACCCATAGGGCCCAATGTGAGAGTCTCACCCATAGGGCCCAATGTTAAAGTCTCCCCCATAGGGCCCAATGTTAATTTATCCCCCATAGGGTCCAATGTTAAAGTCTCACCCATAGGGCCCAATGTTAAAGTCTCACCCATAGGGCCCAATGTTAAAGTCTCACCCATAGGGCCCAATGTTAAAGTCTCACCCATAGGACCCAATGTCAAAGTCTCACCCATAGGGCCCAATGTTAAAGTCTCACCCATAGGGCCCAATGTCAAAGTCTCACCCATAGGGCCCAATGTCAAAGTCTCACCCATAGGGCCCAATGTTAATTTATCTCCCATAGGGCCCAATGTTAGAGTCTCACCCATAGGACCCAATGTTAAAGTCTCACCCATAGGGCCCAATGTGAGAGTCTCACCCATAGGGCCCAATGTTAAAGTCTCACCCATAGGGTCCAATGTTAAAGTCTCACCCATAGGGTCCAATGTTAAAGGCTCCCCCACAGGGCCCAATGTTAAAGTCTCACCCATAGGGCCCAATGTTAAAGTCTCACCCATAGGGCCCAATGTTAAAGTCTCCCCCATAGGGGCCAATGTTAAAGTCTCCCCCATAGGGCCCAATGTTAAAGTCTCACCCATAGGGTCCAATGTTAAAGTCTCACCCATAGGGCCCAATGTTAAAGTCTCCCCCATAGGGCCCAATGTTAAAGTCTCACCCATAGGGTCCAATGTTAAAGTCTCACCCATAGGGTCCAATGTTAAAGTCTCACCCATAGGGTCCAATGTTAAAGTCTCCCCCATAGGGCCCAATGTTAAAGTCTCACCCATAGGGTCCAATGTTAAAGTCTCACCCATAGGGTCCAATGTTAAAGTCTCCCCCACAGGGCCCAATGTTAAAGTCTCACCCATAGGACCAGTGGTGAGTGTGGACAGCTGCTCACCACACCGTACACAGAGTCTCGCCCCACCACACTCAGTGTGTAGGCCACCCTCACCACCCTCACTCACCAGTGGTGAGTGTGGACAACTGCTCACCCCCCTCACCACCCTCACCACCCTCACCACCCCCACTCACCAGTGGTGAGTGTGGACAGCTGCTCACCACACCATACACAGAGTCTCGCCCCACCACGCTCAGTGTGTAGGCCACCCTCACCACCCCCACTCACCAGTGGTGAGTGTGGACAACTGCTCACCACACCGTACACAGAGTCTCGCCCCACCACACTCAGTGTGTAGGCCACCCTCACCACCCACACTCACCAGTGGTGAGTGTGGACAGCTGCTCACCACACCATACACAGAGTCTCGCCCCACCACGCTCAGTGTGTAGGCCACCCTCACCACCCCCACTCACCAGTGGTGAGTGTGGACAGCTGCTCACCACACCGTACACCGAGTCTCGCCCCACCACGCTCAGTGTGTAGGCTCCACTCACCACCCTCACCACCCTCACCACCACCCCCACTCACCAGTGGTGAGTGTGGACAGCTGCTCACCACACCATACACCGAGTCTCGCCCCACCACGCTCAGTGTGTAGGCCACCCTCACCACCCTCACCACCCTCACCACCCCCACTCACCAGTGGTGAGTGTGGACAGCTGCTCACCACACCGTACACCGAGTCTCGCCCCACCACGCTCAGTGTGTAGGCCACCCTCACCACCACCCCCACTCACCAGTGGTGAGTGTGGACAGCTGCTCACCACACCATACACCGAGTCTCGCCCCACCACGCTCAGTGTGTAGGCCACCCTCACCACCCTCACCACCCTCACCACCCCCACTCACCAGTGGTGAGTGTGGACAGCTGCTCACCACACCGTACACCGAGTCTCGCCCCACCACGCTCAGTGTGTAGGCCACCCTCACCACCACCCCCACTCACCAGTGGTGAGTGTGGACAGCTGCTCACCACACCATACACCGAGTCTCGCCCCACCACACTCAGTGTGTAGGCCACCCTCACCACCACCCCCACTCACCAGTGGTGAGTGTGGACAGCTGCTCACCACACCATACACCGAGTCTCGCCCCACCACGCTCAGTGTGTAGGCCACCCTCACCACCCTCACCACCCCCACTCACCAGTGGTGAGTGTGGACAGCTGCTCACCACACCATACACAGAGTCTCGCCCCACCACGCTCAGTGTGTAGGCCACCCTCACCACCCTCACCACCCTCACCACCCCCACTCACCAGTGGTGAGTGTGGACAGCTGCTCACCACACCATACACAGAGTCTCGCCCCACCACGCTCAGTGTGTAGGCCACCCTCACCACCCCCACTCACCAGTGGTGAGTGAGGACAGCTGCTCACCACACCATACACAGAGTCTCGCCCCACCACGCTCAGTGTGTAGGCTACCCTCACCACCCTCACCACCCTCACCACCACCCCCACTCACCAGTGGTGAGTGTGGACAGCTGCTCACCACACCATACACAGAGTCTCGCCCCACCACGCTCAGTGTGTAGGCTCCCCTCACCACCCTCACCACCCTCACCACCCCCACTCACCAGTGGTGAGTGTGGACAGCTGCTCACCACACTCACCACCCTCACCACCACCCCCACTCACCAGTGGTGAGTGTGGACAGCTGCTCACCACACCATACACAGAGTCTCGCCCCACCACGCTCAGTGTGTAGGCTCCCCTCACCACCCTCACCACCCTCACCACCCCCACTCACCAGTGGTGAGTGTGGACAGCTGCTCACCCCCCTCACCACACTCACCACCCTCACCACCACCCCCACTCACCAGTGGTGAGTGTGGACAGCTGCTCACCACACCGTACACAGAGTCTCGCCCCACCACGCTCAGTGTGTAGGCCACCCTCACCACCACCCCCACTCACCAGTGGTGAGTGTGGACAGCTGCTCACCACACCGTACACCGAGTCTCGCCCCACCACGCTCAGTGTGTAGGCCACCCTCACCACCACCCCCACTCACCAGTGGTGAGTGTGGACAGCTGCTCACCACACCGTACACCGAGTCTCGCCCCACCACGCTCAGTGTGTAGGCCACCCTCACCACCCTCACCACCCTCACCACCCTCACCACCCTCACCACCACCCCCACTCACCAGTGGTGAGTGTGGACAGCTGCTCACCACACCGTACACAGAGTCTCGCCCCACCACGCTCAGTGTGTAGGCCACCCTCACCACCCTCACTCACCAGTGGTGAGTGTGGACAGCTGCTCACCACACCGTACACAGAGTCTCGCCCCACCACGCTCAGTGTGTAGGCCACCCTCACCACCCCCACTCACCAGTGGTGAGTGTGGACAGCTGCTCACCACACCGTACACAGAGTCTCGCCCCACCACGCTCAGTGTGTAGGCCACCCTCACCACCCTCACCACCCTCACCACCCTCACCACCCACTCACCAGTGGTGAGTGTGGACAGCTGCTCACCACACCATACACCGAGTCTCGCCCCACCACGCTCAGTGTGTAGGCCACCCTCACCACCCTCACCACCCCCACTCACCAGTGGTGAGTGTGGACAGCTGCTCACCACACCATACACAGAGTCTCGCCCCACCACGCTCAGTGTGTAGGCCACCCTCACCACCACCCTACACTCACCAGTGGTGAGTGTGGACACCTGCTCACCACACCGTACACAGAGTCTCGCCCCACCACGCTCAGTGTGTAGGCCACCCTCACCACCCTCACCACCACCCACACTCACCAGTGGTGAGTGTGGACAGCTGCTCACCACACCGTACACCGAGTCTCGCCCCACCACGCTCAGTGTGTAGGCCACCCTCACCACCCTCACCACCCCCACTCACCAGTGGTGAGTGTGGACAGCTGCTCACCACACCATACACCGAGTCTCGCCCCACCACGCTCAGTGTGTAGGCCACCCTCACCACCCTCACCACCCTCACCACCCCCACTCACCAGTGGTGAGTGTGGACAGCTGCTCACCACACCATACACCGAGTCTCGCCCCACCACGCTCAGTGTGTAGGCCACCCTCACCACCCCCACTCACCAGTGGTGAGTGTGGACAGCTGCTCACCACCCCGTACACAGAGTCTCGCCCCACCACACTCAGTGTGTAGGCCACCCTCACCACCCTCACCACCCTCACCACCCCCACTCACCAGTGGTGAGTGTGGACAGCTGCTCACCACACCATACACAGAGTCTCGCCCCACCACGCTCAGTGTGTAGGCTCCCCCCACCACCCTCACCACCCTCACCACCCTCACCACCCCCACTCACCAGTGGTGAGTGTGGACAGCTGCTCACCACACCGTACACAGAGTCTCGCCCCACCACGCTCAGTGTGTAGGCCACCCTCACCACCACCCCCACTCACCAGTGGTGAGTGTGGACACCTGCTCACCACACCATACACCGAGTCTCGCCCCACCACGCTCAGTGTGTAGGCCACCCTCACCACCCTCACCACCCTCACCACCCACACTCACCAGTGGTGAGTGTGGACACCTGCTCACCACACCATACACCGAGTCTCGCCCCACCACGCTCAGTGTGTAGGCCACCCTCACCACCCTCACCACCCTCACCACCCTCACCACCACCCCCACTCACCAGTGGTGAGTGTGGACAGCTGCTCACCACACCATACACCGAGTCTCGCCCCACCACGCTCAGTGTGTAGGCCACCCTCACCACCCCCACTCACCAGTGGTGAGTGTGGACAGCTGCTCACCACACCATACACAGAGTCTCGCCCCACCACGCTCAGTGTGTAGGCTCCCCTCACCACCCTCACCCACACTCACCAGTGGTGAGTGTGGACACCTGCTCACCACACCATACACAGAGTCTCGCCCCACCACACTCAGTGTGTAGGCTCCCGGCTTCACCATCGCCACCGCCTGCCCATCGAACGTCACCACGTGGAGCTCCGGGAACAGGGAGCAGCGGCCTGGGGGGAGGGGGGGAGGGAGGGGGGAAGGAGGGGGGGGGGTGAGCTGTGTGTAGCTGAGGGTAGTGCAGCTGTGTATAGCAGCTGTGTATAGCAGCTGCTATACACAGCTGCTATACACAGCTGCTATACACAGCTGCTATACACAGCTGCTATACACAGCTGCTATACACAGCTGCTATACACAGCTGCTATACACAGCTGCTATACACAGCTGCTATACACAGCTGCTATACACAGCTGCTATACACAGCTGCTATACACAGCTGCACACAGCTGTGTATAGCAGCCTTGTGCAGCTGTGTATAGCAGCTGCTATACACAGCTGCTATACACAGCTGCTATACACAGCTGCACACAGCTGTGTATAGCAGCCTTGTGCAGCTGTGTATAGCAGCTGCTATACACAGCTGCTATACACAGCTGCTATACACAGCTGCACACAGCTGTGTATAGCAGCCTTGTGCAGCTGTGTATAGCAGCTGCTATACACAGCTGCACACAGCTGTGTATAGCAGCTGTGTGCAGCTGTGTGTTGCTGTGTATAGCAGCTGTGTGCAGCTGTGTATAGCAGCTGTGTGTAGCAGCTGTGTGTAGCAGCTGTGTATATCAGCTGTGTATATCAGCTGTGTATATCAGCTGTGTATAGCAGCTGTGTATAGCAGCTGTGTATATCAGCTGTGTATATCAGCTGTGTATAGCAGCTGTGTATAGCAGCTGTGTATAGCAGCTGTGTGTAGCAGCTGCTATACACAGCTGCTATACACAGCTGCACACAGCTGTGTATAGCAGCCTTGTGCAGCTGTGTATAGCAGCTGCTATACACAGCTGCTATACACAGCTGTGTATAGCAGCTGTGTGCAGCTGTGTGTTGCTGTGTATAGCAGCTGTGTGCAGCTGTGTATAGCAGCTGTGTGTAGCAGCTGTGTGTAGCAGCTGTGTATAGCAGCTGTGTATAGCTGCTGTGTATGGCAGCTGTGTGTAGCAGCTGTGTATATCAGCTGTGTATAGCAGCTGTGTATATCAGCTGTGTATATCAGCTGTGTATATCAGCTGTGTATAGCAGCTGTGTATAGCAGCTGTGTATAGCAGCTGTGTGTAGCAGCTGTGTATAGTAGCTATGTGTAGCTGTGTATAGCAGCTGTGTATAGCAGCTGTGTGTAGCAGCTATGTGTAGCTGTGTATAGCAGCTGTGTATAGCAGCTGTGTGTAGCAGCTGTGTATAGCAGCTGTGTGTAGCAGCTATGTGTAGCTGTGTATAGCAGCTGTGTATAGCAGCTGTGTGTAGCAGCTGTGTATAGCAGCTGTGTGTAGCATCTGTGTATATCAGCTGTGTATAGCAGCTGTGTATAGCAGCTGTGTGTAGCATCTGTGTATATCAGCTGTGTATAGCAGCTGTGTGTAGCAGCTGTGTGTAGCAGCTGTGTGTAGCAGCTGTGTATATCAGCTGTGTATAGCAGCTGTGTGTAGCAGCTGTGTATATCAGCTGTGTGTAGCAGCTGTGTGTAGCAGCTGTGTGTAGCTGTGTGTAGCAGCTGTGTGCAGCTGTGTATAGCAGCTGTGTGCAGCTGTGTATATCAGCTGTGTATAGCAGCTGTGTGCAGCTGTGTATAGCAGCTGTGTGCAGCTGTGTGTAGCTGTGTGTGGCTGTGTATAGCAGCTGTGTGTAGCTGTGTGTGGCTGTGTATAGCAACTGTGTGTAGCTGTGTGTGGCTGTGTATAGCAGCTGTGTGTAGCTGTGTGTGGCTGTGTGTAGCAGCTGTGTGTGTGAGCTGAGTGCAGCTGTGTGTAGCAGCTGTGTATAGCAGCTGTGTGCAGCTGTGTGTAGCTGTGCATAGCAGCTGTGTGTAGCAGCTGTGTGCCGCTGTGTATAGCTGTGTATAGCAGCTGTGTGTAGCAGCTGTGTGTGCAGCTGTGTGCAGCTGTGTGTAGCAGCTGTGTGTAGCAGCTGTGTGCCGCTGTGTATAGCTGTGTATAGCAGCTTTGTGCAGCAGCTGTGTGTAGCAGCTGTGTGTGCAGCTGTGTGCAGCTGTGTGTAGCAGCTGTGTGTGCAGCTGTGTGCAGCTGTGTGTAGCAGCTGTGTGCAGCTGTGTATAGCAGCTGTGTGGTGCAGGTGTGTATAGCAGCTGTGTGCAGCTGTGTGCAGCTGTGTATAGCAGCTGTGTGCAGCTGTGTATAGCAGCTGTGTGCAGCTGTGTATAGCAGCTGGATGTAGCTGTGTATATCAGCTGTGTATAGCAGCTGTGTGCAGCTGTGTATAGCAGCTGTGTGCAGCTGTGTGTAGCTGTGTGTGGCTGTGTATAGCAGCTTTGTGTAGCTGTGTGTGGCTGTGTATAGCAGCTGTGTGTAGCTGTGTGTGGCTGTGTATAGCAGCTGTGTGTAGCTGTGTGTGGCTGTGTGTAGCAGCTGTGTGTGTGAGCTGAGTGCAGCTGTGTGTAGCAGCTGTGTATAGCAGCTGTGTGCAGCTGTGTGTAGCTGTGCATAGCAGCTGTGTGTAGCAGCTGTGTGCCGCTGTGTATAGCTGTGTATAGCAGCTGTGTGTAGCAGCTGTGTGTGCAGCTGTGTGCAGCTGTGTGTAGCAGCTGTGTGTAGCAGCTGTGTGCCGCTGTGGATAGCTGTGTATAGCAGCTTTGTGCAGCAGCTGTGTGTAGCAGCTGTGTGTGCAGCTGTGTGCAGCTGTGTGTAGCAGCTGTGTGCAGCTGTGTATAGCAGCTGTGTGGTGCAGGTGTGTATAGCAGCTGTGTGCAGCTGTGTGCAGCTGTGTGCAGCTGTGTGGTGCAGGTGTGTATAGCAGCTGTGTGCAGCTGTGTGCAGCTGTGTGCAGCTGTGTATAGCAGCTGTGTGCAGCTGTGTATAGCAGCTGGATGTAGCTGTGTATAGCAGCTGAGTGCAGCTGTGTGTGTGGCTGTGTGTGTGGCTGTGTGTGTGGCTGTGTGTGTGAGCTGAGTGCAGCTGTGTGCAGCTGTGTGTAGCAGCTGTGTGTGTGAGCTGTGTGTGTGAGCTGAGTGTAGCAGCTGTGTATAGCAGCTGTGTGCAGCTGTGTGTAGCAGCTGTGTGTGAGCTGTGTGTGTGAGCTGTGTGTACCAGCTGTGTGTGTGGCTGTGTGTACCAGCTGTGTGTGTGAGCTGTGTGTACCAGCTGTGTGTGTAGCTGTGTGTACCAGTTGTGTGTGTGGCTGTGTGTGGCTGTGTATAGCAGCTGTGTGTGTGAGCTGTGTGCAGCTGTGTGTGTGTGGCTGTGTGTACCAGCTGTGTGTGTGAGCTGTGTGTACCAGCTGTGTGTGGCTGCGTGTGGCTGTGTGTACCAGCTGTGTGTGTAGCTGTGTGTACCAGCTGTGTGTGTGGCTGTGTGGCTGTGTGTACCAGCTGTGTGTGTGGCTGTGTGTGTGGCTGTGTGTGTTGCTGTGTGTACCAGCTGTGTGTGTAGCTGTGTGTACCAGCTGTGTGTACCAGCTGTGTGTGTGGCTGTGTGTGGCTGTGTGTACCAGCTGTGTGTGTAGCTGTGTGTACCAGCTGTGTGTACCAGTTGTGTGTGTGGCTGTGTGCAGCTGTGTGTAGCAGCTGCGTGTAGCTGTGTGTACCAACTGTGTGTGTGGCTGTGTGTAGCTGTGTGTACCAGCCGTGTGTGTGGCTGTGTGTATGGCTGTG
This sequence comes from Petromyzon marinus, assembly GCF_048934315.1. Classification (NCBI taxonomy): domain Eukaryota; kingdom Metazoa; phylum Chordata; class Hyperoartia; order Petromyzontiformes; family Petromyzontidae; genus Petromyzon; species Petromyzon marinus. Next base: position 216,453 of record NW_027422633.1, read on the forward strand.
TGTGTGGCTGTGTGTACCAGCTGTGTGTGTGGCTGTGTGTGGCTGTGTGTACCAGCTGTGTGTGTGGCTGTGTGTGTGGCTGTGTGTGTTGCTGTGTGTACCAGCTGTGTGTGTAGCTGTGTGTACCAGCTGTGTGTACCAGCTGTGTGTGTGGCTGTGTTTGGCTGTGTGTACCAGCTGTGTGTGTTGCTGTGTGTACCAGCTGTGTGTACCAGTTGTGTGTGTGGCTGTGTGCAGCTGAGTGTAGCAGCTGCGTGTAGCTGTGTGTACCAACTGTGTGTGTGGCTGTGTGTAGCTGTGTGTACCAGCTGTGTGTGTGGCTGTGTGTATGGCTGTGTGTGTGGCTGTGTGTACCAGCTGTGTGTGTAGCTGTGTGTACAAGCTGTGTGTACCAGCTGTGTGTGTGGCTGTGTGTACCAGCTGTGTGTACCAGCTGTGTGTGTGTGAGCTGTGTGTGAGCTGTGTGTGAGCTGAGTGTAGCAGCTGTGTGTGTGAGCTGCGTGTACCAGCTGTGTGTGTGAGCTGTGTGTACCAGCTGTGTGTGTGTGAGCTGAGTGTAACTGTGTGTACCAGCTGTGTGTGTGTGGCTGTGTGTAGCAGCTGTGTGTGTGAGCTGAGTGTGCAGCTGTGTGTGTGAGCTGCGTGTAGCTGTGTGTACCAGCTGTGTGTGTGTGGCTGTGTGTACCAGCTGTGTGTGTGAGCTGAGTGCAGCTGTGTGTGTAGCTGTGTGTGTGTGGCTGTGTGTGTAGCTGTTTGTGTGAGCTGTGTGTGTGGCTGTGTGTAGCTGTGTGTAGCAGCTGTGTGTACCAGCTGTGTGTGTAGCTGTGTGTGTGTGAGCTGTGTGTGTGGATGTGTTTAGCTGTGTGTAGCAGCTGTGTGTGTAGCTGTGTGTGTGTGGCTGTGTGTGTAGCTGTGTGTGTGAGCTGTGTGTGTGGCTGTGTGTAGCTGTGTGTAGCAGCTGTGTGTACCAGCTGTGTGTGTAGCTGTGTGTGTGTGAGCTGTGTGTGTGGCTGTGTGTAGCTGTGTGTAGCAGGTGTGTGTACCAGCTGTGTGCAGCTGTGTGTGAGCTGTGTGTGAGCTGTGTGTAACTGTGTGGACCAGCTGTGTGTGTGTGGCTGTGTGTGTGGCTGTGTGTAGCAGCTGTGAGTACCAGCTGTTTGTGTAGCTGTGTGTGTGTGGCTGTGTGTACCAGCTGTGTGTACCAGCTGTGTGCAGCTGTGTGTGAGCTGTGTGTGAGCTGTGTGTAACTGTGTGGACCAGCTGTGTGTGTACCAGCTGTGTGTGTAGCTGTGTGTAGCAGCTGTGTGTACCAGCTGTGTGTGTAGCTGTGTGTACCAGCTGTGTGTGTAGCTGTGTGTGTGTGGCTGTGTGTAGCAGCTGTGAGTACCAGCTGTGTGTGTGGCTGTGTGTAACTGTGTGTACCAGCTGTGTGTGTGTGGCTGTGTGTGTGGCTGTGTGTACCAGCTGTGAGTACCAGCTGTGTGTGTGGCTGTGTGTGTAGCTGTGTGTGTGTAGCTGTGAGTACCAGCTGTTTGTGTAGCTGTGTGTGTGTGGCTGTGTGTACCAGCTGTGTGTACCAGCTGTGTGTACCAGCTGTGTGTGAGCTGTGTGTGTGTGAGCTATGTGTGTAGCTGTGTGTACCAGCAGTGTGTGTGGCTGTGTGTGTGTGGCTGTGTGTACCAGCTGTGAGTACCAGCTGTGTGTGTGGCTGTGTGTAGCTGTGTGTAGCAGCTGTGTGTGTGTCTGTGTGAGCTGTGTGTACCAGTTGTGTGTGTAGCTGTGTGTGTGTGGCTGTGTGTCAGCTGTGTGTGTAGCTATGTGTACCAGCTGTGTGTGTGGCTGTGTGTGTGGCTGTGTGTACCAGCTGTGTGTACCAGCTGTGTGTGTGTGGCTGTGTGTGTAGCTGTGTACCAGCTGTGTGTACCAGCTGTGTGTGTGTGGTTGTGTGTGTGTGGCTGTGTGTAGCAGCTGTGTGTACCAGCTGTGTGTGTGGCTGTGTGTAGCTGTGTACCAGCTGTGAGTACCAGCTGTGTGTGTGAGCTGTGTGTACCAGTTGTGTGTGCCAGCTGTGTGTACCAGCTGTGTGTGTGTGGTTGTGTGTGTGTGGCTGTGTGTACCAGCTGTGTGTACCAGCTGTGTGTACCAGCTGTGTGTACCAGCTGTGAGTACAAGCTGTGTGTGTAGCTGTGTGTACCAGCTGTGTGTACCAGCTGTGTGTGTGTGGCTGTGTGTAGCTGTGTGTAGCAGCTGTGTGTGTGTGGCTGTGTGTGTAGCTGTGTGTACCAGCTGTGTGTACCAGCTGTGTGTGTGGCTGTGTGTGTGTGTAGCTGTGTGTACCAGCTGTGTGTACCAGCTGTGTGTACCAGCTGTGTGTACCAGCTGTGTGTGTGGCTGTGTGTGTGTGTAGCTGTGTGTACCAGCTGTGTGTGCCAGCTGTGTGTGTGGCTGTGTGTGTGTAGCTGTGTGTACCAGCTGTGTGTGTGGCTGTGTGTGTAGCTGTGTGTGTAGCTGTGTGTACCAGCTGTGTGTACCAGCTGTGTGTAGCTGTGTGTGTGTGAGCTGTGTGTGTGTGTGAGCTGTGTGTGTGTGAGCTGCGTGTGTGTGGCTGTCAGTACCAGCTGTGTGTGTAGATGTGTGTGTGTGTGTAGCTGTGTGTGTGGCTGTGTGTACCAGCTGTGTGTGTGGCTGTGTGTAGCAGCTGTGTGTGTGTGGCTGTGTGTGTAGCTGTGTGTGTGTAACTGTGTGTACCAGCTGTGTGTGTGGCTGTGTGTGTGTAGCTGTGTGTAGCAGCTGTGTGTGTGTGGCTGTGTGTGTGGCTGTGTGTACCAGCTGTGTGTGGCTGTGTGTGTGTGACTGTGTGTGTGTGGCTGTGTGTACCAGCTGTGTGTGCCAGCTGTGTGTGTGGCTGTGCGGGCGTCTCTCACAGGGGCACTCCCAGCGAGGGGGGCAGCAGGGGTCCGAGTCCACCCTGAGGGGGGCCCCGAGGAGCCCGCAGGGGGCCCCCCCAGGGGGGCTCAGCGACGGGGGGCAGAGGTCGCTGAGGTTGAGGAGCAGCGGGCGCTGGCGGAGGCAGAAGCTGAGGACGCACGGAGACACACGGACCCAGGTGGACTCCTGAGGGGTAGAGGAAGGGTCAGACACATAGAGATCCATAGAGATTCATAGAGACCCATAGAGATTCATAGAGACCCATAGAGACTCATAGACTCATAGAGACACACGGACCCAGGTGGACTCCTGAGGGGTAGAGGAAGGGTCAGATACATAGAGATCCATAGAGATTCATAGAGACCCATAGAGACTCATAGACTCATAGAGACACACGGACCCAGGTGGACTCCTGAGGGGTAGAGGAGAAGAGTCAGACTCTTAGAGACACACAGAGACTCATAGAGACTCATAGACTCATAGAGACTCATAGAGACTCATAGAGACACACGGACCCAGGTGGACTCCTGAGGGGTAGAGGAGAAGAGTCAGACTCTTAGAGACACACAGAGACTCATAGAGACTCAAAGACTCATAGAGACTCATAGAGACACACGGACTCAGGTGGACTCCTGAGGGGTAGAGGAAGGGTCAGACACACAGAGACTCATAGAGATTCATAGACACATAGAGACTCATAGAGACACACGGACCCAGGTGGACTCCTGAGGGGTAGAGGAGAAGAGACAGACTCATAGAGACACATGGAGACACATAGACTCATAGAGACACAAAGAGACGGACCCAGGTGGACTCCTGAGGGGTAGAGGGAGGGTCAGACTCTTAGAGACACACAGAGACTCATAGAGACTCATAGACTCATAGAGACTCATGGAGACACACGGACCCAGGTGGACTCCTGTGGGGTAGGGGAAGGGTCAGACTCACAGACTCATAGAGATCCATAGACTCATAGAGACTCATAGAGACACATAGACTCATAGAGAAACACGGACCCAGGTGGACTCCTGTGGGGAAGAGGAAGGGTCAGACTCATAGAGATCCATAGAGACACATGGAGACACATGGAGACACATAGACTCATAGAGATCCATAGACTCATAGAGACTCATAGAGACTCATAGAGACTCATAGAGACTCATAGAGACACTCGGACCCAGGTGGACTCCTGAGGGGTAGAGGAGACGAGTCAGACTCCTCATAGAGACTCATAGAGACTCATAGACTCATAGAGACTCATAGAGACACACGGACTCAGGTGGACTCCTGAGGGGTAGAGGAAGGGTCAGACACACAGAGACTCATAGACTCATAGAGACTCATAGAGACACACGGACCCAGGTGGACTCCTGAGGGGTAGAGGAAGGGTCAGACACACAGAGACTCATTGAGATTCATAGACACATAGAGACTCATAGAGACTCATAGAGACACACGGACCCAGGTGGACTCCTGAGGGGTAGAGGAGAAGAGACAGACTCTTCATAGAAACTCATAGAGACTCATAGAGACTCATAGACTCATAGAGACTCATAGAGACACACGGACTCATAGAGACTCATAGAGACTCACGGACCCAGGTGGACTCCTGAGGGGTAGAGGAGAAGAGACAGACTCATAGAGACACATGGAGACACATAGACTCATAGAGACACAAAGAGACGGACCCAGGTGGACTCCTGAGGGGTAGAGGGAGGGTCAGACTCTTAGAGACACACAGAGACTCATAGAGACTCATAGACTCATAGAGACTCATGGAGACAGACGGACCCAGGTGGACTCCTGTGGGGTAGACGAAGGTCAGACTCCTCATAGAGACACACAGACTCATAGAGACTCATAGAAACTCATAGAGAAACACGGACCCAGGTGGACTCCTGTGGGGTAGGGAGAAGAGACAGACTCCTCATAGAGACTCATAGAGACTCATAGACACATAGAGACACACGGACCCAGGTGGACTCCTGTGGGGTAGAGGAAGGTCAGACTCATAGAGACTCATAGAGACACATAGACTCATAGAGACACACGGACCCAGGTGGACTCCTGTGGGGTAGGGAGAAGGGTCAGACTCATAGAGATCCATAGACTCATAGAGATCCATAGAGACACACGGACCCAGGTGGACTCCTGTGGGGTAGGGAGAAGGGTCAGACTCTTCATAGAGACTCATAGAGACACATAGACTCATAGAGACACACGGACCCAGGTGGACTCCTGTGGGGTAGGGAGAAGAGACAGACTCATAGAGATCCATAGACTCATAGAGATCCATAGAGACACATAGAGAAACACGGACCCAGGTGGACTCCTGTGGGGTAGAGGAAGGGTCAGACTCTTAGAGACACACAGAGACTCATAGAGACTCATAGACTCATAGAGACTCATGGAGACACACGGACCCAGGTGGACTCCTGTGGGGTAGGGGAAGGGTCAGACTCACAGACTCATAGAGATCCATAGACTCATAGAGACTCATAGAGACTCATAGACTCATAGAGAAACACGGACCCAGGTGGACTCCTGTGGGGTAGAGGAAGGGTCAGACTCATAGAGATCCATAGAGACACATGGAGACACATGGAGACACATAGACTCATAGAGACACACGGACCCAGGTGGACTCCTGTGGGGTAGGGAGAAGGGTCAGACTCATAGAGATCCATAGACTCATAGAGACTCATAGACTCATAGAGATCCATAGAGACTCATAGAGACACACGGACCCAGGTGGACTCCTGTGGGGTAGGGAGAAGGTCAGACTCCTCATAGAGACACACAGACTCATAGAGACACATAGAGACTCATAGAGACACATAGAGACACACAGACTCATAGAGACACACAGACTCATAGAGACACACAGACACATAGAGACTCATAGACACATAGAGACACACAGACTCATAGAGACTCATAGACTCATAGAGACACACAGACTCATAGAGACTCATAGACTCATAGAGACACACAGACACATAGAGACACACAGACACATAGAGACTCATAGACACAAAGAGACACACAGACTCATAGACTCATAGAGACTCATAGACTCATAGAGACACACAGACTCATAGAGACTCATAGACTCATAGAGACACACAGACACATAGAGACACACAGACACATAAAGACTCATAGACACATAGAGACACACAGACTCATAGAGACTCATAGACACATAGAGACACACAGACACATAGAGACTCATAGACTCATAGAGACACACAGACTCATAGAGACACACAGACTCATAGAGACTCATAGAGACTCATAGAGACACACAGACTCATAGAGACTCATAGAGACTCATAGAGACACATAGAGACACACAGACTCATAGAGACACATAGAGACACACAGACTCATAGAGACACATAGAGACACACAGACTCATAGAGACACATAGAGACACACAGACTCATAGAGACACATAGAGACACACAGACTCATAGAGACACACAGACTCATAGACTCATAGAGACTCATAGAGACACATAGAGACACACAGACTCATAGAGACACACAGACTCATAGAGACACACAGACTCATAGATACACATAGAGACACACAGACTCATAGAGACACACGGACTCATAGAGACTCATAGAGACACACAGACTCATAGAGACACACAGACTCATAGAGACACATAGACTCATAGAGACTCATAGACACATAGAGACACACAGACTCATAGAGACACATAGAGACACACAGACTCATAGAGACACATAGAGACACACAGACTCATAGAGACACATAGAGACACACAGACTCATAGAGACACACAGACTCATAGAGACACACAGACTCATAGAGACACATAGAGACACACAGACTCATAGAGACACACGGACTCATAGAGACTCATAGAGACACACAGACTCATAGAGACACACAGACTCATAGAGACTCATAGAGACACATAGACTCATAGAGAAACACGGACCCAGGTGGACTCCTGTGGGGTAGAGGAAGGGTCAGACTCATAGAGATCCATAGAGACACATGGAGACACATGGAGACACATAGACTCATAGAGACACACGGACCCAGGTGGACTCCTGTGGGGTAGGGAGAAGGGTCAGACTCATAGAGATCCATAGACTCATAGAGACTCATAGACTCATAGAGATCCATAGAGACTCATAGAGACACACGGACCCAGGTGGACTCCTGTGGGGTAGGGAGAAGGTCAGACTCCTCATAGAGACACACAGACTCATAGAGACACATAGAGACTCATAGAGACACATAGAGACACACAGACTCATAGAGACACACAGACTCATAGAGACACACAGACACATAGAGACTCATAGACACATAGAGACACACAGACTCATAGAGACTCATAGACTCATAGAGACACACAGACTCATAGAGACTCATAGACTCATAGAGACACACAGACACATAGAGACACACAGACACATAGAGACTCATAGACACAAAGAGACACACAGACTCATAGACTCATAGAGACTCATAGACTCATAGAGACACACAGACTCATAGAGACTCATAGACTCATAGAGACACACAGACACATAGAGACACACAGACACATAAAGACTCATAGACACATAGAGACACACAGACTCATAGAGACTCATAGACACATAGAGACACACAGACACATAGAGACTCATAGACTCATAGAGACACACAGACTCATAGAGACACACAGACTCATAGAGACTCATAGAGACTCATAGAGACACACAGACTCATAGAGACTCATAGAGACTCATAGAGACACATAGAGACACACAGACTCATAGAGACACATAGAGACACACAGACTCATAGAGACACATAGAGACACACAGACTCATAGAGACACATAGAGACACACAGACTCATAGAGACACATAGAGACACACAGACTCATAGAGACACACAGACTCATAGACTCATAGAGACTCATAGAGACACATAGAGACACACAGACTCATAGAGACACACAGACTCATAGAGACACACAGACTCATAGATACACATAGAGACACACAGACTCATAGAGACACACGGACTCATAGAGACTCATAGAGACACACAGACTCATAGAGACACACAGACTCATAGAGACACATAGACTCATAGAGACTCATAGACACATAGAGACACACAGACTCATAGAGACACATAGAGACACACAGACTCATAGAGACACATAGAGACACACAGACTCATAGAGACACATAGAGACACACAGACTCATAGAGACACACAGACTCATAGAGACACACAGACTCATAGAGACACATAGAGACACACAGACTCATAGAGACACACGGACTCATAGAGACTCATAGAGACACACAGACTCATAGAGACACACAGACTCATAGAGACTCATAGAGACACATAGACTCATAGAGACTCATAGAGACACACAGACTCATAGAGACACACGGACTCATAGAGACTCATAGAGACACACAGACTCATAGAGACACACAGACTCATAGAGACTCATAGAGACACACAGACTCATAGAGACTCATAGAGACCCATAGAGACACACAGACTCATAGAGACCCACAGACTCATAGAGACTCATAGAGACACACAGACTCATAGAGACACACAGACTCATAGAGACACACAGACTCATAGAGACCCACAGACTCATAGAGACCCACAGACTCATAGAGACTCATAGAGACACACGGACCCACGTGGACTCCTGTGGGGTAGGGGGAAGGGGCAGACACACAGACTCATAGAGACACATAGAGACCCATAGAGACTCATAGACTCATATAGACACATAGAGACACATAGAGACTCATAGAGATCCATAGACTCATAGAGACTCATAGAGACACATAGACTCATAGAGACACATAGAGACTCATAGAGACTCATAGACTCATAGAGACTCATAGAGACTCATAGAGACACACAGACCCAGGTGGACTCCTGTGGGGTAGGGAGAAGGGTCAGACACATAGAGACACACAGACTCATAGAGATCCATAGAGACCCATAGAGACACACAGACTCATAGAGACTCATAGACTCATAGAGACACACGGACTCATAGAGACACATAGAGACACATAGAGACACACAGACTCATAGAGACACATAGAGACACATAGAGACACACAGACTCATAGAAACACACAGACTCATACAGACTCATAGAGACCCATAGAGACACACAGACTCATAGAGACACACAGACCCATAGAGACACACAGACTCATAGAGAAACACGGAGCCACGTGGACTCCTGTGGGGTAGGGGAAGGGTCAGACTCCTCATAGAGACACATAGAGATCCATAGAGACCCATAGAGACCCATAGAGATACACAGACTCATAGAGACACACAGACTCATAGAGACTCATAGAGACACATAGAGACTCATAGAGATCCATAGAGACCCATAGAGACTCATAGAGACACATAGAGACACACAGACTCATAGAGACACACAGACTCATAGAGACACACAGACTCATAGAGACACATAGAGACACACAGACTCATAGAGACACACAGACTCATAGAGATACATAGAGACACAGACTCATAGAGACACATAGAGACACACAGACTAATAGAGACACACAGACCCATAGAGACCCATAGAGACCCATAGAGACACACAGACTCATAGAGACACACAGACACATAGAGACCCATAGAGACCCATAGAGACACACAGACTCATAGAGATCCATAGAGACAAACAGACTCGAGAGACACAGACTCATAGAGACACACAGACTCATACAGACTCATAGAGACCCATAGAGACACACGGACTCATAGAGACACATAGACTCATAGAGACTCAGAGACACACAGACTCATAGAGACACACAGACTCATAGAGACTCATAGAGACACACAGACTCATAGAGACTCATAGAGACCCACAGACTCATAGAGACTCATAGAGACACACAGACTCATAGAGACTCATAGAGACATACAGACTCATAGAGACTCATAGAGACACACAGCCTCATAGAGACCCATAGAGACACATAGACTCATAGAGACATAGAGACCCATAGAGACACACAGACTCATAGAGATCCATAGAGAAACACAGACTCATAGAGACTCATAGAGACACACAGACTCATAGAGACTCATAGAGACACACAGACTCGTAGAGACACATAGAGAAACACAGACTCATAGAGACCCATAGAGACCCACAGAATTATAGAGACCCATAGAGACACACAGACTCATAGAGACACATAGAGACACACAGACTCGTAGAGACTCATAGAGACACACAGACTCATAGAGACCCATAGAGACCCACAGACTCATAGAGACTCATAGAGACACACAGACTCATAGAGACTCATAGAGACACACAGACTCATATAGACTCATAGAGACACACAGACTCATAGAGACACACAGACTCATAGAGACTCATAGAGACACACAGACTCGTAGAGACTCATAGAGACACAAAGACTCATAGAGACCCATAGAGACCCACAGACTCATAGAGACCCATAGAGACACACAGACTCATAAAGACACATAGAGACACACAGACTCATAGAGAAACATAGAGACACACAGACTCATAGAGACACACAGACTCATAGAGACACACAGACTCATAGAGACCCATAGAGACCCACAGACTCAGAGAGATCCATAGAGACCCACAGACTCATAGAGACACACGGACTCATAGAGACTCATAGAGAAACACAGACTCATAGAGACACACAGACTCATAGAGACTCATAGAGACACACAGACTCATAGAGACCCACAGACTCATAGAGACTCATAGAGACACACAGACTCATAGAGACCCACAGACTCATATAGACTCATAGAGACACACAGACTCATAGAGACTCATAGAGACCCATAGAGACACACAGACTCATAGAGACCCACAGACTCATAGAGACTCATAGAGACACACAGACTCATAGAGACCCACAGACTCATAGAGACACACAGACTCATAGAGACCCACAGACTCATAGAGACCCACAGACTCATAGAGACTCATAGAGACACACGGACCCACGTGGACTCCTGTGGGGTAGGGGGAAGGGGCAGACACACAGACTCATAGAGACACATAGAGACCCATAGAGACTCATAGACTCATATAGACACATAGAGACACATAGAGACTCATAGAGATCCATAGACTCATAGAGACTCATAGAGACACATAGACTCATAGAGACACATAGAGACTCATAGAGACTCATAGACTCATAGAGACTCATAGAGACTCATAGAGACACACAGACCCAGGTGGACTCCTGTGGGGTAGGGAGAAGGGTCAGACACATAGAGACACACAGACTCATAGAGATCCATAGAGACCCATAGAGACACACAGACTCATAGAGACTCATAGACTCATAGAGACACACGGACCCACGTGGACTCCTTTAGGGTAGGGGAAGGGGCAGACTCCTCATAGAGACACATAGACTCATAGAGACACACAGACTCATAGAGACACATAGAGACACATAGAGACACACAGACTCATAGAGACACATAGAGACACATAGAGACACACAGACTCATAGAGACACACAGACTCATACAGACTCATAGAGACCCATAGAGACACACAGACTCATAGAGACACACAGACTCATAGAGACACACAGACTCATAGAGACCCATAGAGACACACAGACTCATAGAGAAACACGGAGCCACGTGGACTCCTGTGGGGTAGGGGAAGGGTCAGACTCCTCATAGAGACACATAGAGATCCATAGAGACCCATAGAGACCCATAGAGATACACAGACTCATAGAGACACACAGACTCATAGAGACTCATAGAGACTCATAGAGACCCATAGAGATCCATAGAGACACACGGACCCACGTGGACTCCTGTGGGGTAGGGGGAAGGGTCAGACTCCTCATAGAGACTCATAGAGATCCATAGAGACCCATAGAGACACACAGACTCATAGAGACACACAGACTCATAGAGACACATAGAGACACACAGACTCATAGAGACACACAGACTCATAGAGACACACAGACTCATAGAGACACATAGATAAAACTCATAGACTCATAGAGAAACACGGACCCACGTGGACTCCTATGGAGTAGGAGAAGGGTCAGACTCGTAGAGACTCATAGAGACTCACAGACTCATAGACACACACACTCATAGAGACACATAGAGACACACAGACTCATAGAGACACACAGACTCATAGAGATACATAGAGACACAGACTCATAGAGACACATAGAGACACACAGACTAATAGAGACACACAGACCCATAGAGACCCATAGAGACTCATAGAGACACACAGACACATAGAGACCCATAGAGACCCATAGAGACACACAGACTCATAGAGATCCATAGAGACAAACAGACTCGAGAGACACAGACTCATAGAGACACACAGACTCATACAGACTCATAGAGACCCATAGAGACACACGGACTCATAGAGACACATAGACTCATAGAGACTCAGAGACACACAGACTCATAGAGACACACAGACTCATAGAGACTCATAGAGACACACAGACTCATAGAGACTCATAGAGACCCACAGACTCATAGAGACTCATAGAGACACACAGACTCATAGAGACTCATAGAGACATACAGACTCATAGAGACTCATAGAGACACACAGCCTCATAGAGACCCATAGAGACACATAGACTCATAGAGACATAGAGACCCATAGAGACACACAGACTCATAGAGATCCATAGAGACACACAGACTCATAGAGACTCATAGAGACACACAGACTCATAGAGACTCATAGAGACACACAGACTCGTAGAGACTCATAGAGAAACACAGACTCATAGAGACCCATAGAGACCCACAGAATCATAGAGACCCATAGAGACACACAGACTCATAGAGACACATAGAGACACACAGACTCGTAGAGACTCATAGAGACACACAGACTCATAGAGACCCATAGAGACCCACAGACTCATAGAGACTCATAGATACACACAGACTCATAGAGACTCATAGAGACACACAGACTCATATAGACTCATAGAGACACACAGACTCATAGAGACACACAGACTCATAGAGACTCATAGAGACACACAGACTCGTAGAGACTCATAGAGACACAAAGACTCATAGAGACCCATAGAGACCCACAGACTCATAGAGACCCATAGAGACACACAGACTCATAAAGACACATAGAGACACACAGAGTCATAGAGAAACATAGAGACACACAGACTCATAGAGACACACAGACTCATAGAGACACACAGACTCATGGACACCCATAGAAACCCACAGACTCATAGAGACCCACAGACTCATAGAGACCCATAGAGACCCACAGACTCAGAGAGATCCATAGAGACCCACAGTCTCATAGAGACCCACAGACTCATAGACACCCATAGAAACCCACAGACTCATAGAGACCCACAGACTCGTAGAGACCCACAGACTCGCAAAGACCCACAGACTCATAGAGACCCACAGACTCATCACACAGAGACCCACAGACTCATAGAGACCCACAGACTAATAGAGACCCACAGACTCAGAAACCCACAGACTCATAGAGACCCACAAACTCATCACACAGAGACCCACAGACTCATAGAGACCCACAGACTCATCACACAGAGACCCACAGACTCATAGAGACCCACAGACTCATAGAGACCCACAGACTCACCACACAGAGACCCACAGACTCACCACACAGAGACCCACAGACTCGCCACACACAGACACACAGACTCACCACACAGAGACCTACAGACTAACCACACAGAGACCCACAGACTCACCACACAGAGACCCACAGACTCACCACACAGAGACCCACAGACTCACCACACAGAGACCCACAGACTCACCACACAGAGACCCACAGACTCACCACACAGAGACCCACAGACTCACCACACAGAGACCCACAGACTCACCACACAGAGACCCACAGACTCACCACACAGAGACCAACAGACTCATCACACAGAGACCCACAGACTCACCACACAGAGACCCACAGACTCACCACACAGAGACCCACAGACTCACCACACAGAGACCCACAGACTCACCACACAGAGACCCACAGACTCACCACACAGAGACCCAAAGACTCACCACACAGAGACCCACAGACTCACCACACAGAGACCCACAGACTCACCACACAGAGACCCACAGACTCACCACACAGAGACCCACAGTCTCACCACACAGAGACCCACAGACTCACCACACAGAGACCCACAGACTCACCACACAGAGACCCACAGACTCACCACACAGAGACCCACACCTCACCACACAGAGACCCACAGACTCGCCACACACAGACACACAGACTCACCACACAGAGACCTACAGACTAACCACACAGAGACCCACAGACTCACCACACAGAGACCCACAGACTCACCACACAGAGACCCACAGACTCACCACACAGAGACCCACAGACTCACCACACAGAGACCCACAGACTCACCACACAGAGACCCACAGACTCACCACACAGAGACCCACAGACTCACCACACAGAGACCCACAGACTCACCACACAGAGACCAACAGACTCATCACACAGAGACCCACAGACTCACCACACAGAGACCCACAGACTCACCACACAGAGACCCACAGACTCACCACACAGAGACCCACAGACTCACCACACAGAGACCCACAGACTCACCACACAGAGACCCAAAGACTCACCACACAGAGACCCACAGACTCACCACACAGAGACCCACAGACTCACCACACAGAGACCCACAGACTCACCACACAGAGACCCACAGACTCACCACACAGAGACCCACAGACTCACCACACAGAGACCCACAGACTCATCACACAGAGACCCACAGACTCACCACACAGAGACCCACAGACTCACCACACAGAGACCTACAGACTCACCACACAGAAACCCACAGACTCACCACACAGAGACCCACAGACTCACCACACAGAGACCCACAGACTCACCACACAGAGACCCACAGACTCACCACACAGAGACCCACAGACTCACCACACAGAGACCCACAGACTCACCACACAGAGACCCACAGACTCACCACACAGAATCCAACTTCTCACCTCGCACTTGGCAGCCACCGTATGGGTGAAGATGGGTGGAGGCTGGGTGGAAATTAACGAATCATCGGTCGTGGAGACCCAAGGCTTCTTCCCAAGAGGAGTTGACACCTACACACAGCGCACTCTGAGACCCAGTCTACACCCCGAGTCTCTAGACCCCGAGTCTCTAGACACCGAGTCTCTAGACCCCGAGTCTCTACACCCCGAGTCTCTACACCCCGAGTCTCTACACCCCGAGTCTCTACACCCCGAGGCTCTAGACCCCGAGTCTCTAGACCCCGAGTCTCTACACCCCGAGTCTCTACACCCCGAGTCTCTAGACCCCGAGTCTCTAGACCCCGAGTCTCTAGACCCCGAGTCTCTACACCACGAGTCTCTACACCCCGAGTCTCTACACCCCGAGTCTCTACACCACGAGTCTCTACACCCCGAGTCTCTAGACCCCGAGTCTCTACACCCCGAGTCTCTACACCCCGAGTCTCTACACCCCGAGTCTCTAGACCCCGAGTCTCTACACCCCGAGTCTCTAGACCCCGAGTCTCTACGCCCCGAGTCTCTACACCCCGAGTCTCTAGACCCCGAGTCTCTAGACCCCGAGTCTCTACACCCCGAGTCTCTAGACCCCGAGTCTCTAGACCCCGAGTCTCTAGACGCCGAGTCTCTACACCCCGAGTCTCTACACCCCGAGTCTCTAGACCCCGAGTCTCTACACCCCGAGTCTCTACACCCCGAGTCTCTACACCCCGAGTCTCTACACCGTGAGTCTCTAGACCCCGAGTCTCTAGACCCCGAGTCTCTAGACCCCGAGTCTCTAGACCCCGAGTCTCTACACCCCGAGTCTCTACACCCCGAGTCTCTACACCCCGAGTCTCTACACCACGAGTCTCTACACCCCGAGTCTCTAGACCCCGAGTCTCTACACCCCGAGTCTCTACACCCCGAGTCTCTACACCCCGAGTCTCTAGACCCCGAGTCTCTACACCCCGAGTCTCTAGACCCCGAGTCTCTACACCCCGAGTCTCTAGACCCCGAGTCTCTACACCCCGAGTCTCTACACCGTGAGTCTCTAGACCCCGAGTCTCTACACCCCGAGTCTCTAGACCCCGAGTCTCTACACCCCGAGTCTCTACACCGTGAGTCTCTACACCCCGAGTCTCTAGACCCCGAGTCTCTAGACCCCAAGTCTCTACACCGTGAGTCTCTAGACCCCGAGTCTCTAGACCCCGAGTCTCTACACCCCGAGTCTCTGGACCCCGAGTCTCTACACCCCGAGTCTCTAGACCCCGAGTCTCTAGACCCCGAGTCTCTACACCCCGAGTCTCTACACCCCGAGTCTCTAGACCCCGAGTCTCTAGACCCCGAGTCTCTACACCCGAGTCTCTACACCCCGAGTCTCTACATCCCAAGTCTCTACACCCGAGTCTCTAGACCCCGAGTCTCTACACCCCGAGTCTCTACATCCCGAGTCTCTAGACCCCGAGTCTCTAGACCCTGAGTCTCTAGACCCCGAGTCTCTACACCCCGAGTCTCTAGACCCCGAGTCTCTAGACCCCGAGTCTCTACACCCGGAGTCTCTAGACCCTGAGTCTCTAGACCCTGAGTCTCTAGACCCCGAGTCTCTACACCCCGAGTCTCTACACCCCGAGTCTCTAAACCCTGAGTCTCTACACCGTGAGTCTCTCCACCCCGAGTCTCACCTTAGCTGGACTTGGACTCGCTGTGACCACGCCCCAGAGAGGAGACCCGGTCTCAAAGATTTCCGTCGAAGGTGACCTAAAGGTGGTCCTGTTCAGCGTCCACGGCCCTCCGGTCATCGCGTGGGGATCGTGGTCATGCACATCGGCGGCTGTTGTTGTTGTTGCTGCTGGCGGTGCTGTTCCTGCTGTCGCCGATTCTGCTATGACTGTTACCCTTGATGTTGCTGATACTGCTGCTGCTGTTGCTGCTGCTGCTGCTGTTGCTGCTCCTACAGTTGCTGGTGTAGCTGACGCTGCTACTGCTGTGCCTGCTATCAGCACCGCCGCTGTCCCTGCCGTCTCAAACTCCGCCGGGTCTTCTCCCGCCGCCGTCGCCGCTATCGATCTGACGGCCGCTGTTGCCGTGAACAGCGTCGCCTCTGCCGGGGCTGCTGTCGCCACTGCTGTCGCCCCGAGGGAGGCCGTGGCTGCTGTCGCCGCTGCTGTCGCTGCTGCTGCTGCTCGTGTAGCTGTCACGCCTTCCATTGCTGTTGCTCTGGACGCTGTCATGCTGGGGAGTTCTGCTGCTGCTGCTGTTGTTGTTGTTGTTGCTGCTGTTGTTGCTGGCACTGTTGCTGCTGTTGCTACTGCTGCTGTTGATTCTACTGCTGTTGCTACTGGTACTGTTGTTGCTGGCGCTGTTGCTGCTGTTGCTACTGCTGCTGTTGATTCTGCTGCTGTTGCTACTGCTGCTGTTGATTCTGCTGCTGTTGCTACTGCTGCTGTTGCCTCTGGCGCTGTTGATTCTGCTGCTGTTGCTACTGCTGCTGTTGTTGCCGGCGCTGTTGGTGCTGTTGCTACTGCTGCTGTTGATTCTGCTGCTGTTGCTACTGCTGCTGTTGATTCTGCTGCTGTTGCTACTGCTGCTGTTGATTCTGCTGCTGTTGCTACTGCTGCTGTTGCCTCTGGCGCTGTTGCTACTGCAGCTGTTGATTCTGCTGCTGTTGCTACTGCTGCTGTTGTTGCTGGCACTGTTGCTGCTGTTGCTACTGCTGCTGTTGCTACTGCTGCTGTTGATTCTGCTGCTGTTGCTACTGCTGCTGTTGCCTCTGGCGCTGTTGCTACTGCTGCTGTTGATTCTGCTGCTGTTGATTCTGCTGCTGTTGATTCTGCTGCTGTTGCTACTGCTGCTGTTGCTACTGCTGCTGTTGTTGCCGGCGCTGTTGCTGCTGTTGCTACTGCTGCTGTTGATTCTGCTGCTGTTGCTACTGCTGCTGTTGCTACTGCTGCTGTTGTTGCTGGCACTGTTGCTGCTGTTGCTACTGCTGCTGTTGCTACTGCTGCTGTTGCCTCTGGCGCTGTTGCTACTGCTGCTGTTGATTCTGCTGCTGTTGATTCTGCTGCTGTTGCTACTGCTGCTGTTGCTACTGCTGCTGCTGCTACTGCTGCTGTTGTTCCTGGCGCTGTTGCTGCTGTTGCTACTGCTGCTGTTGATTCTGCTGCTGTTGCTACTGCTGCTGTTACCTCTGGCGCTGTTGCTACTGCTGCTGTTGATTCTGCTGCTGTTGATTCTGCTGCTGTTGCTACTGCTGCTGTTGCCTCTGGCGCTGTTGCTACTGCTGCTGTTGATTCTGCTGCTGTTGATTCTGCTGCTGTTGCTACTGCTGCTGTTGCCTCTGGCGCTGTTGCTACTGCTGCTGTTGATTCTGCTGCTGTTGCTACTGCTGCTGTTGGTACTGCTGCTGTTACTGCTGGTGCTGTTACAGCAGCTGATGTTTCTACTGCTACTGGTGCTGTTGCTGCCTCTGCAGGTGTTGCTGTGCCTGCTGTTGCCGTGCCTGCTGTTGCCGTGCCTGCTGTTGCTGCAACAGCTGCTGCTGTTACAGTTGTTACTGCCACAGCTGCTGATGTCTCTACTGCTGCTACAGCTGTTGCTGTTCCTGCTGTCACAGCAGCTGCTGTCCCTGCTGTTAGTGTCACGTGCACTGTTGCTGTTCCTGCTGTCACAGGAGCTGCTGTTGCTGTAATTAATGTTGGTCCTGCTGTTGCCACAGCTGTTGCTGCTGCAGCTGTTACAGCTGCTGGCGCTACGGCTGTTGCCACAGCTGTTGCTGATGTAGTTAATGCCGGTACTGCTGTTGCTATAGCTACACCTGTTGTTGATGTAGTTAACGCCGGCGCTACGGCTGTTGCTACAGCTGGTGGTGTTGCAGCTGTTGTTGACGTGGCTAACGCTGGCAGTGTTGTGACTACAGCTACAGCTGCTGTCGCTACAGCTGTTGTTGATGTTGCTGACGTTGCCGCTGGTGGTGTCGCTACAGCTGGTGGTGGTGGCGCTACAGCTGGTGGTGCTGTCGCTACAGCTGCTGGTGGTGGTGCTGTAGCTACAGCTGCTGGTGGTGGTGCTGTAGCTATAGCTGGTGGTGGCGGTGCTGTCGCTACAGCTGGTGGTGCTGTCGCTACAGCTGGTGGTGGTGCTGTCGCTACAGCTGGTGGTGGTGCTGTCGCTACAGCTGGTGGTGGTGGTGCTGTCGCTACAGCTGGTGGTGCTGTCGCTACAGCTGGTGGTGCTGTCGCTACAACTGGTGGTGGTGGTGCTGTCGCTACAGCTGGTGGTGGTGGTGCTGTCGCTACAGCTGGTGGTGGTGGTGCTGTTGCTACAGCTGGTGGTGGTGTCGCTACAGCTGCTGGTGGTGCTGTCGCTACAGCTGCTGGTGGTGCTGTCGTTACAGCTGCTGGTGGTGCTGTCGCTACAGCTGCTGGTGGTGCTGTTGCTACAGCTGGTGGTGGTGCTGTTGCTACAGCTGGTGGTAGTGCTGTCGCTACAACTGCTGGTGGTGGTGGTGCTGTCGCTACAGCTGCTGGTGGTGATGTCGCTACAGCTGGTGGTGGTGCTGTTGCTACAGCTGGTGGTGGTGCTGTTGCTACAGCTGGTGGTAGTGCTGTCGCTACAACTGCTGGTGGTGGTGGTGCTGTCGCTACAGCTGCTGGTGGTGCTGTCGCTACAGCTGGTGGTAGTGCTGTCGCTACAGCTGGTGGTGGTGGTGCTGTCGCTACAGCTGGTGGTGCTGTTGCTACAGCTGGTGGTGCTGTCGCTACAGCTGGTGGTGCTGTTGCTACAGCTGGTGGTGCTGTTGCTACAGCTGCTGCTGGTGCTGTCGCTACAGCTGGTGGTGCTGTTGCTACAGCTGCCGGTGGTGCTGTTGCTACAGCTGCTGGTGCTGTCGCTACAGCTGGTGGTGCTGTTGCTACAGCTGCTGCTGGTGCTGTCGCTACAGCTGGTGGTGCTGTCGCTACAGCTGGTGGTGGTGGTGCTGTCGCTACAGCTGGTGGTGCTGTCGCTACAGCTGCTGGTGGTGGTGCTGTCGCTACAGCTGGAGGTGGTGGTGCTGTCGCTACAGCTGGTGGTGGTGTCGCTACAGCTGGAGGTGGTGCTGTCGCTACAGCTGGTGGTGGTGCTGTCGCTACAGCTGGTGGTGGTGGTGCTGTCGCTACAGCTGGTGGTGGTGCTGTTGCTACAGCTGGTGGTGCTGTCGCTACAGCTGCTGGTGGTGGTGCTGTCGCTACAGCTGCTGGTGCTGTTGCTACAGCTGCTGGTGGTGGTGCTGTCGCTACAGCTGCTGGTGGTGGTGCTGTCGCTACAGCTGGTGGTGGTGTCGCTACAGCTGGTGGTGCTGTTGCTACAGCTGGTGGTGCTGTCGCTACAGCTGCTGGTGGTGCTGTCGCTACAGCTGGTGGTGGTGGTGCTGTCGCTACAGCTGGTGGTGCTGTCGCTACAGCTGGTGGTGCTGTTGCTATAGCTGGAGGTGGTGGTGCTGTCGCTACAGCTGGTGGTGGTGGTGCTGTCGCTACAGTTGCTGGTGGTGCTGTCGCTACAGCCGCTGGTGTTGGTGCTGTCGCTACAGCTGGTGATGCTGTTGCTATAGCTGGAGGTGGTGGTGCTGTCGCTACAGCTGCTGGTGGTGCTGTCGCTACAGCTGCTGGTGGTGCTGCAGCTGTTGTTGACGTGGCTAACGTTGGCAGTGTTGTCGCTATAGCTACAGCTGCTGTCGCTACAGCTGTTGTTGATGTTGCTGACGTTGCTGCTGCTGCTGTCGCTACAGCTGGTGGTGGTGGTGCTGTCGCTACAGCTGGTGGTGGTGCTGTCGATACAGCTGGTGGTGGTGGTGCTGTCGCTACAGCTGGTGGTGCTGTCGCCACAGCCGGTGGTGCTGTTGCTACAGCTGGTGTTGTCGCTACAGCTGCTGGTGGTGCTGTCGCTACAGCTGGTGGTGCTGTTGCTACAGCTGCTGGTGCTGTCGCCACAGCTGGTGGTGCTGCAGCTGTTGCCCGTTCAGCTGTCGCTGTTGTCGGTGCAGCTGCTGTCGCCGCCGTCCCAGGCACGGCTGCGTGTAGGACGATGCCTGGCGGATCGGTGGGAGGGGGGTTAAGAAGAAGATGACGATGATGACGATGATGACGATGATCGTGGGGAGTGACAATCGGGCAATTCACCTGTGAGGCCAGGATCGGTATCTGCAGTGCAGCAGCAGCAGCAGGAATCCGACGATCTAAAGATCACTTCGCTTCACGGACGTCCGAGGAGTTGTGGGCACAGACAGGTCAGAACGTTGCAAACCACTGCCGGATGATCCTCGCGGCAGAAGTAGCCGTGGAAGTAGCCGCTGAAGTAGCCGCTGAAGTAGCTGCTGAAGTAGCCGCAGAAGTAGCCACTGAAGTAGTCACAGAAGTAGCCGCAGAAGTAGCCGCAGAAGTAGCCGCAGAAGAAGCCGCTGAAGTAGCCGCAGAAGTAGCCGCAGAAGTAGCCGCAGAAGTAGCCGTAGAAGTAGCCACAGAAGTAGCCACAGAAGTAGCCACAGAAGTAGCCACAGAAGTAGCCGCAGAAGTAGCCGTAGAAGTAGCCGTGGAAGTAGCCGCTGAAGTAGCCACAGAAGAAGCCGCTGAAGTAGCCGCAGAAGTAGCCGCAGAAGTAGCCGCAGAAGTAGCCGTAGAAGTAGCCACAGAAGTAGCCACAGAAGTAGCCACAGAAGTAGCCACAGAAGTAGCCGCAGAAGTAGCCGTAGAAGTAGCCGTGGAAGTAGCCGCTGAAGTAGCCACAGAAGAAGCCGCTGAAGTAGCCGCAGAAGTAGCCGCTGAAGTAGCCGTAGAAGTAGCCACAGAAGTAGCCACAGAAGTAGCCACAGAAGTAGCCGCAGAAGTAGCCGCAGAGGTAGCTGCAGAAGTAGCCGCAGAAGTAGCCACAGAAGTAGCCGCAGAAGTAGCCGTAGAAGTAGCCGTGGAAGTAGCCGCTGAAGTAGCCACAGAAGAAGCCGCTGAAGTAGCCGCAGAAGTAGCCGCAGAGGTAGCTGCAGAAGTAGCCACAGAAGTAGCCACAGAAGTAGCCACAGAAGTAGCCGCAGAAGTAGCCGTAGAAGTAGCCGTGGAAGTAGCCGCTGAAGTAGCCACAGAAGAAGCCGCTGAAGTAGCCGCAGAAGTAGCCGCTGAAGTAGCCGTAGAAGTAGCCACAGAAGTAGCCACAGAAGTAGCCACAGAAGTAGCCACAGAAGTAGCCGCAGAAGTAGCCGTAGAAGTAGCCGCAGAAGTAGCCGCAGAGGTAGCTGCAGAAGTAGCCGCAGAAGTAGCCGCAGAAGTAGCCGCTGAAGTAGCCGTTAAAGTAGCCGCAGAAGTAGCCGCAGAAGTAGCCACAGAAGTAGCCGCAGAAGTAGCCGCTGAAGAAGCCGTAGAAGTAGCCGCAGAAGTAGCCGCAGAAGTAGCCACAGAAGTAGCCGAAGTAGCCACAGAAGTAGCCACTGAAGTAGCCATAGAAGTAGCCGCAGAAGTAGCCGCTGAAGTAGCCGTAGAAGTAGCCGCAGAAGTAGCCACAGAAGTAGCCGCAGAAGTAGCCACAGAAGTAGCCGCAGAAGTAGCCACAGAAGTAGCCGCTGAAGTAGCAGCAGAAGTAGCCGAAGTAGCCACAGAAGTAGCCGAAGTAGCCACAGAAGTAGCCACTGAAGTAGCCATAGAAGTAGCCACAGAAGTAGCCGCAGAAGTAGCCACAGAAGTAGCCACAGAAGTAGCCGCTGAAGTAGCCGTAGAAGTAGCCGCAGAAGTAGCCACAGAAGTAGCCGCAGAAGTAGCCACAGAAGTAGCCGCAGAAGTAGCCACAGAAGTAGCCGCTGAAGTAGCCACAGAAGTGGCCGCAGAAGTAGCCGCAGAAGTAGCCACGGAAGGAGCCATAGAAGTAGTCGCAGAAGTTGCCACAGAAGTTGCCACAGAAGTAGCCGTAGAAGTAGCCACAGAAGTAGCCGCAGAAGTAGCCGCAGAAGTAGCCACAGAAGTAGCCACAGAAGTAGCCACAGAAGTAGCCGTAGAAGTAGCCGCAGAAGTAGCCGCAGAAGTAGCCGCAGAAGTAGCCGCAGAAGTAGCCGTAGAAGTAGCCACAGAAGTAGCCACAGAAGTAGCCGTAGAAGTAGCCGCTGAAGTAGACGCAGTAGCCGCAGAAGTGGCCACAGAAGTAGCCGCAGAAGTAGCCACGGAAGTAGCCGTAGAAGTAGCCGCAGAAGTAGCCACAGAAGTAGCCGCAGAAGTAGCCACAGAAGTAGCCACAGAAGTAGCCGTAGAAGTAGCCGCAGAAGTAGCCACAGAAGTAGCCGTAGAAGTAGCTGCAGAAGTAGCCGTAGAAGTAGCCGCTGAAGTAGCCGCAGAAGTAGCCATGGAAGTAGCCACAGAAGTAGCCGCAGAAGTAGCCGCAGAAGTAGCCGCAGAAGTAGCCGCAGAAGTAGCCGCAGAAGTAGCTACGGAAGTAGCCGCAGAAGTAG
Organism: Petromyzon marinus; assembly: GCF_048934315.1. NCBI lineage: Eukaryota > Metazoa > Chordata > Hyperoartia > Petromyzontiformes > Petromyzontidae > Petromyzon > Petromyzon marinus. Next base: position 240,002 of record NW_027422633.1, read on the forward strand.
CCACAGAAGTAGCCGCAGAAGTAGCCGCAGAAGTAGCCGCTGAAGTAGCTGCAGAAGTAGCCGCTGAAGTAGCCGCAGAAGTAGCCGTAGAAGTAGCCGCAGACGTAGCCACAGAAGTAGCCACAGAAGTAGCCACAGAAGTAGCCGCAGAAGTAGCCACAGAAGTAGCCGCAGAAGTAGCCACAGAAGTAGCCGCTGAATTAGCCGCAGAAGTAGCCACAGAAGTAGCTACGGAAGTAGCCGCAGAAGTAGCCACAGAAGTAGCCACAGAAGTAGCCGCGAAAGTAGCCACAGAAGTAGCCACAGAAGTAGCCGTAGAAGTAGCCGCAGAAGTAGCCACAGAAGTAGCCGTAGAAGTAGCCGCAGAAGTAGCCACAGAAGTAGCCACAGAAGTAGCCACAGAAGTAGCCGCAGAAGTAGCCGCAGAAGTAGCCACAGAAGTAGCCGCAGAAGTAGCCACAGAAGTAGCCACAGAAGTAGCCACAGAAGTAGCCGCAGAAGTAGCCACAGAAGTAGCCACAGAAGTAGCCGTAGAAGTAGCCACAGAAGTAGCCACAGAAGTAGCCACAGAAGTAGCCGCAGAAGTAGCCACAGAAGTAGTCACAGAAGTAGCCGCTGAAGTAGCAGCAGAAGTAGCTGAAAAAGTATCTAGAGAAGTAGCTACGGACCCCCGCACTTTCAAGGGCACCAGCGCTAAACGTTTTCAAGCGATCAATTCCGGTTCAGTGATTCTGCACTTGTTCAGTGACTATAGTACTACACCGCCTTCAACTTCTATGAATCGCTGGGTGTTGCTAGATGCTTTAAAGCCATCAATTCCGGTTCAGTGGTTCTGCACTTGCTCTGTGACTATAGTACTACACCAACCTTCAACTTCTATGAATCGCTGGGTGTTGCTAGACGCTTTCAAGCGATCAATTCCGGTTCAGTGGTTCTGCACTAGCTCTGTGACTATAGTACTATAGGATGTTATTAACCAGGAAAAAGCCACTAAGAGGTGGGGCCTTACCATCAGCCCCACCAAAACTAAGCACCTGCCTGGGTATTTTGTACCATCGGACACTCCACCCCCACAACTCCCAATCGGTGATGGGGCAATTGTGGAGAGAGGGGAGAGTTTCCCATACCTGGGCGGTGTGCTCATGACCGGCTCCAGTTTAACAGCAGAGGTCTCACTCCGAATCAGTCGAGCGGCAATATCTTTTCATCGGTTGCGTAACGCTGTGTGGAAGCTACCTGGTCTGTCGCTCCGCACTAAGCTTCAGGTCTTCTCGGCCACGGTCATTCCCTCCCTTCTCTACGCTTGCGAAACGTGGACCCCCCTAATGGAACATCTTCGCCGGTTAGAAACATTTAGGCTGGCCTGCCTACGATCCGTCCTGGGTTTAACCAGACTGGATTGTGTGAGGAGCTCACAAATCCTTGAAAGATCTGGGCAGGGTCCCATCGGTGAGCTCCTCCGACAGGCAAGGCTGCGATGGCTGGGTCATGTAGCCCGCATGCCCAGCCACCGCATGCCGAAACAGCTTTTGTTTGGCCGGATAGAGGGGGCTAAGCGGGCGCGGCACGGGCTAGAGAAGAGATGGAGTGATGTGGTACAGGAGGACGTGGAGCTGAGTGGACTTGCCGATGACTGGTACCAGCGGTGTCAAGATCGGCCTCTGTGGAGGAGGCTCGTGAAGGATGCTACTGGGCAGTTGGAGGCAGTCGCCCTCCAACAACAACGGAGTGTGTGTGTGTGTGTACACGTGTGTGTGTGTGTGTACACGTGTGTGTGTGTACACGTGTGTGTGTGTGTACACGTGTGTGTGTGTACACGTGTGCGTGTGTACACGTGTGTGTGTGTAGATGAGTGTGTGCACCAGGGAGCCGTTGTTGTTGTATGAGTGTGTGTGAATGTGTGTGTGTATGAGTGTGTGTATGTGAATGTGTGTGGAGACACGCACAGTCTTCTGGGAGGACGCAGCGCCGCGTGACGTCGTCAAAGAGCAGCTGGGATGGGCAGTCGAGGAAGCAACCATCGACCCTGAGACACACAGAGACACAGAGACACACACAGAGACACCGAGACACACACAGAGACACAGACAGAGACACACAGAGACACAGAGAGAGAGACACACAGAGACACAGACAGAGACACACAGAGACACGGAGACACAGACAGAGACACACAGAGACACACACACACAGACACACAGAGACACACAGAGACACACAGAGACAGAGACACCGAGACACACACCGAGACACACACAGAGACACAGAGACACCGAGACACACACAGAGACACACAGAGACACAGAGGCACACACAGACACAGAGACACACAGAGACACACAGAGACACACAGACAGAGACACAGAGACACACAGAGACACACAGAGACACACACAGAGACACACAGAGACACAGAGAGAGAGACACAGAGACACCAAGACACACACAGAGACACACAGAGACACAGAGACACACAGAGACACAGAGACACAGACACACACAGAGACACACAGAGACACACACAGAGACACACAGAGACACACAGAGACACAGAGACACACAGACAGAGACACACAGAGACACAGAGACACACACACAGAGACACAGACACACAGACAGAGACACAGAGAGACACAGAGACACACACAGAGACACAGAGACACACAGACAGAGACACAGAGAGAGACACCGAGACACACACAGAGACACAGACAGAGAGACACAGAGAGAGAGACACACAGAGACACACACAGAGACACAGAGACACAGACACACACAGAGACACACAGAGACACACACAGAGACACAGACACACACAGACAGAGACAGACAGAGACACAGAGAGACAGAGAGAGACACAGAGAGACAGACAGAGACACAGAGAGACAGAGAGACAGAGACACAGAGAGACAGAGAGAGACACAGAGAGACGCACAGAGACACAGACAGAGACACAGAGACACAGATTCGCAGAGAGACACAGACAGAGACAGACAGATAGACACAGACAGACAGACACAGACAGAGAGACACAGACAGAGAGACAGCGAGAGACACAGACATTTAGTTCCATTTTCCATTACTATTGGTATAGCCCTGTGAGCCGTTCGGCTCTTGAATCGCGTGCAACCACAACAAGCAAAAAACCGTGACCAAGAACACGTCTTAAAGTGACTACTTTGTGAGTGACTGTGCAAACAGAAAATCCATGGGAAAAAAAACATGAAAAATATTCCTGAAACAGCACCGTACACCACCAACGGCTGTGTGCAAAAAATCCCAGTGGGATGCAAGTCAAAATAACAACAACAACAACCACAAGACAACGAAGATTAAGGCCATCAGTCTGACTCCGTACTACAATAAACAAAAACATGGCCAAAACCAAAAACAACGTTTTCGAAATCACCAAAATAAAAGCCATAAATCCAATGTAACAGTGATCATAGGGACTGTGACCGAATTTTTTTCACTATAAACTACATAAACAACATGTACCACCAAACCCTAGAGCCATAGCTGGCTGCATGAGTTACTCCACAACAACAGGAGCATCAGTCGGAGTATTAAACGTTTTTCAATGCACCTTTAAAGATCAGCGCGCTAAATCAAAGTACAGAATAATACTTTGCAGAGGTAATCCAGAGCGAAACACTTTATTTTATTTTAGGCCGCTGAATAGCAGTGGCAGCTAGGGGTGTACAACTCCTCTAGAGCAGTTCTGAGTGAAAATCTCATTGGTAGCGATTCAAGTTGCAGTTTATTGGCAATAGCATTCCAGACCCTGGGGGCATCAATAGCAAAGGCCATTCCTCCAGTTTCTGTACGGCAATAGGGGAATGTGAAGCTGGTAAATGAGCGAAGACCTGAGGTCAAATTTGTTCTTTGAAACAGAGAGGAGATCCAGCAGCAGGTAGTCTGCGGATTTTCTTTGTAAGTACATCGTTGAATAAATAAGATCATCTGGTGCACAAGCCGTCGAACATTAAGAGATGTTAAGTTTGACCCAATGTAGAGATCACAGTGGTGAGTCCTATATGGGCAATTCAATGTAAATCTTCAGGCCGAGTGATAGATGGAATCAAGCTTCTTCAGTACAGTACTTGGGGCTGATTTATACACGATGTCACAGGAGTCAAGTAGAGGCAGTATGGTAGCTCTTATCAATTCCAAACAGAACATTGGGGGGAAGCAGTGCTTGTGTCGATACAGAAAACCAATTTTTATTTTTGTCGTTTTACCAATATAATCAATGTGATCTTCAAAATTCAGTTTTGAATCCAGGATGACCCCAAGATACTTACAGATCTTGACTTGCTCTATTTGATAATTATTCAAGGAATGTAACTGGGGAAAAATAACTTCCTGCTTTAGTCCCGGTGAGAAGCATAGCACCTTGGTTTTGGAGGTATTCAGGGACTAGTTTAAGAGCAACTTGCTGATGTTGTAGTTTGTTGAAATCACCCTGGAGCTTAGCAATCACGTCATCCGGAGAGCGGCCAGCAGTGATCAGTATCGTGTCATCTGCAAAATCATTTACCCTGGAATGATCCAGTTCAGTGCCCAAGTCATTGACATAAAGAGAGAACAAGAGGGGGCCGAGGATGGAACCCTGTGGAACCCCTTTTGTTATCTTAACACTGTTTGACATCCAGCCATCTGTGAATACAGTTTTGGGTGCGAGAAAAGAGGTAATTTTTTTTATCATTCCACTGCGTGTTTGGAGAAACCGAGGCAACTTAGTTTACTAAGTAGGGTGTTGTGGTCTACTGTATCGAAGGCTTTGGACAGGTCAAGAAAAAGACAGGCACAGTACTGCTTATTATCAAGGCTACTGTGAATGTGATTCAGAGAGTCCAATGCAGCAGATGTGGTGCTGTATTTTTTTCGGAACCCAGATTGGTTTTGGATGTGATAGATTGTTGGTGGACAGGAAACTGCTAATTTGGTGGTTCAATAATTTTTCTAAAATTTTCATCAACGGGGACAAAATTGAGATAGGTCGCTAGTTATTGGGATCATCTTTAGGGCCCCCTTTGTGAAGTGGATGGACATAGGAATGTTTCCATTCTAGACGAACTGATGCTTCTTTGATGGACAGGTTGAAAATATGGGCTATAGGTTTGTATATTAGGTGACCAACAGTTTGTAGAGCAAATATGGGAAAACTATCTGCTCCGGTAGAGGAGGACCCTTTGAGGTAGGACAGTTGTTTCAGAACATTACTTTCGTGGATTGGTTGGAAACTAAATTCGTTTAATGTTTGGACAGGGGTGTAGGAATTTGCAGGAGCAGGGGTGACTCCCAATACATTATCAAAAAGATTACCAGCTTCAGAAAAATGAAGGTTAAAATTGTCAACTATTTTTTTGGAGGGATCTGAAAAATATTCCCCATTTCGGTGAAGCTCAACAGGCAGATTTTCTGTTTTGGATGTCTTTTCGATGCATTTGATTGTTTCCCAGAAAATCCTGGCATTTCCATGTGATTCCAGGAGAGTGGAGGAAAAGTTGGGCATTTTTTGCATGCCGTATTTTTTTGACGCATCTATTCCTTAAAATCCTGTGTTCTAGCCAGTCACTCACCAAATTACTTTTCTGAACACATGCCCAAGCCTTGTCCCTAGTTTTCATGAGTTTTAAATCGAACGAACGGAGCATGTTTGTCAAGAATTTGGAGAAACATGTGTACCTGAAGGTCTCCCAAGCCGTGGTCAGGTTTGGGGATATCACAGACCTCGTCAATATCCGAGTGAAGCACATCATTAGTGAATGCCTGAGTGCTGAAGTGCCTCAAAGAGTGCTTCTCAACCAATTTTAGGGGGGGCTTTGGGTCTGGCTGATGATCTCACCCCAAGAATGAAGGAGTGATCACTAAGGTTATTACCCAGAACACCAGTCAGTGCGAAATTGTGAGGGGCATTTGTCAATAGGACGTTTTCAAGCAGAGTTGACTGTCCCGGATTTTTTTAGGTTGGGTCTTGTGGGGACATTAATTAATTGAAACAAGTTAAATTCATCTGTAAAATGTGTGGCCACGGCCGGCGGGTTTAGCCAATCCCAATTTAGATCACCCACTAAAACGATTTCACCTTTAGCGAGGCCCTCAAAAAGCTCTCTCAGTGCCGATGCAGCTTCAACATCCTTCCCACAAGGTGGTCTATAACAGCACACTGCCAATATCTGTTGATTGTTTGGGAGAGTTATTCAGAGAGCCAGACCTTCAAAGTAACATTTTTTTTAAACAAGGAGTGAGCTGGTGAACATGCAATAGCGTTACGAACATAGATGGCAATTCCACCTCCTTTAGATCCTCGATCAAGCCGAAAAAAAGGCTGTGGTTCTCAATCGTAATCTGCAAGTCATTGACGGCAGGAGTGAGAAATGTTTCTGTTAGGCAAAATAAATGTACGAGGTTAAGATTTGCCACTTCTAGTTGCAGCTGACTTAACTTAACCACAAGCCCTCTGATGTTGACGTGCAGAACGCCAACACCTTTTCCTGCCAGAAAAAATCGACGGAATTACACGAGTCCTTAACATTTGGGCCAGGATGGAGCTCAATGCCACCCAGAAATAAGAAAAGTAGAAACGAACAGATTTCAAGCTTCCGTGACTGCTACGCTCCATACTCTTTGCTTCCATTGGGTAAAGTCACGTAGGTGAAAATAAAATAACAAAACAGTCACGACGTTTCGGCCACAACACAAGCGGCCTTCATCAGGTGAAGGGACGAGACCGTCTCACCTACGTGCCTTTACCCAATAGAACCAAAGCGAGTATAGAAATGAACAGTTTGCACGGGGGGCTTTCTGTGAAAAGGGTGAAGAGCGGCGAACCTTGGACGAATATCAGCAGCGCGCGGACGGTGTTATTTTCGAGAGCACGATGGAGTTTGTTAGGGGTGCTGGTGAACGACGAACGGGACGAAGGAAGGGTTTAAGAGGACGCAATGATGGAGTGTAGAAGTGTCTGAGGGCTGTCCACACGAGCAGATGCGGTGGCAAATCGAGCCACGAGTGTGGACGCGAAGCGACGGTGGAAGCCGTTTGTAGAGTTGAGCGTGGCGCTGGATATGGCCCGGCAGGGCCAGCGGTATGACACACAGCAGGAGAATTGCCATCTCTATGAAATATCCGGGGTGAACACAGATTATGAGGACGTCCATATATGACGTCACGCCCCTAAGGGGGGCAGGGGGGGGGGTCAGACGCCGTGTGACGAGGGGGCGGGGTCAAAAATCGCATGAGGTCATTTAGGCTCGGCCCCAATTGCAAGCAAGCGCCCTACAAACACAAACCACGTGGGCAAACACCCTAAACGTGCTCACACAGACTCATAGACACCCAGAGACCCACGGAGAACCCACAGACACCCACTGAGACCCAGACTCACGGACACCCATAGAGACCCACCATACTCGTATAGACACGACGCTTAGAGACCACCAGAGACCACCAGAGACCCACAGAGACCCACAGAGACTCATAGAGACCCACACTCATAGAGACCCACACTCATAGAGACCCACAGAGACTCATAGAGACCCATACTCATAGAGACCGACACCCATAGAGACCCACACCCATAGAGACCCACACTCATAGAGACCGATACTCATAGAGACCCATACTCATAGAGACCCACACCCATAGAGACCCACACCCATAGAGACCCACACTCATAGAGACCCATACTCATAGAGACCATCACCCATAGAGACCCAAACTCATAGAGAACCACACTCATAGAGACCCACACCCATAGAGACCCACACTCAAAGAGACCCACACTCATAAAGACCCATACTCATAGAGACCCACACTCATAGAGACCCACACTCATAGAGACCGACACTCATAGAGACCCACACTCATAGAGACCCACACTCTTAGAGACCCATACTCATAGAGACCCACACTCATAGAGACCCACACTCATAGAGACCCACACTCATAGAGACCCATACTCATAGAGACCCACACTCATAGAGACCCACACTCATAGAGACCCATACTCATAGAGACCCACACTCATAGAGACCCACACTCATAGAGACCCACACTCATAGAGACCGACACTCATAGAGACCCACACTCATAGAGACCCACACTCATAGAGACCCATACTCATAGAGACCCATACTCATAGAGACCCACACTCATAGAGACCCACACTCATAGAGACCCATACTCATAGAGACCCATACTCATAGAGACCCATACTCATAGAGACCCATACTCATAGAGACCCACACTCATAGAGACCCACACTCATAGAGACCCACACTCATAGAGACCCACACTCATAGAGACCCACACTCATAGAGACTCATACTCATGGAGACCTATACTCATAGAAACCCACACTCATAGAGACCCACACTCATAGAGACCCACACTCATAGAGACCCATACTCATAGAGACCCACACTCATAGAGACCCATACTCATAGAGACTCATACTCATAGAGACCCATACTCATAGAGACCCACACTCATAGAGACCCATACTCATAGAGACTCATACTCATAGAGACCCATACTCATAGAGACCCACACTCATAGAGACCGACACTCATAGAGACCCACACTCATAGAGACCCACACTCATAGAGACCCATACTCATAGAGACCCATACTCATAGAGACCCACACTCATAGAGACCCACACTCATAGAGACCCATACTCATAGAGACCCATACTCATAGAGACCCACACTCATAGAGACCCACACTCATAGAGACCCACACTCATAGAGACCCACACTCATAGAGACCCACACTCATAGAGACTCATACTCATGCAGACCTATACTCATAGAGACCCACACTCATAGAGACCCACACTCATAGAGACCCACACTCATAGAGACCCATACTCATAGAGACCCATACTCATAGAGACTCATACTCATAGAGACCCATACTCATAGAGACCCAAACTCGTAGAGACCCACACTCATAGAGATCAACACTCACAGAGACCCACACTTATAGAGACCTACACCCATAGAGACCCATACTCATAGAGACCCACACTCATAGAGACCCACACTCATAGAGACCCATACTCATAGAGACCCATACTCATAGAGACCCACACTCATAGAGACCCACACTCATAGAGACCCACATTCATAGAGACTCATACTCATGGAGACCTATACTCATAGAGACCCACACTCATAGAGACCCACACTCATAGAGACCCACACTCATAGAGACCCATACTCAAAGAGACCCATACTCATAGAGACCCACACTCATAGAGACCCATACTCATAGAGACCCACACTCATAGAGACCCACATTCATAGAGATCCACACTCATAGAGACCCACACTCATAGAGACCCACACTCATAGAGACCCATACTCATAGAGACCCATACTCATAGAGACCCACACTCACAGAGACCCATACTCATAGAGACCCACAGTCATAGAGACCCATACTCATAGAGACCCACACTCATAGAGACCCATACTCATAGAGACCCACACTCATAGAGACCCACACTCATAGAGACCCACACTCATAGAGACCCACACTCATAGAGACCCACACTCATAGAGACCCACACTCATAGAGACCCATACTCATAGAGACCCACACTCATAGAGACCCACACTCATAGAGATCCACAGTCATAGAGACCCATACTCATAGAGACCCACACTCATAGAGACCCACACTCATAGAGACCCATACTCATAGAGACCCATACTCACAGAGATCCACACTCACAGAGACCCATACTCATAGAGACCCATACTCATAGAGACCCACACTCATAGATACCCACAGTCATAGAGACCCATATTCATAGAGACCCACACTCATAGAGACCCATACTCATAGAGACCCACACTCATAGAGACCCACACTCATAGAGACCCATACTCATAGAGACCCACACTCATAGAGACCCATACTCATAGAGACCCACATTCATAGAGACCCATACTCATGGAGACCCAAACTCGTAGAGACCCACACTCATAGAGACCCACACCCATAGAGACCCATACTCATAGAGACCCACACTCATAGAGACCCATACTCATAGAGACCCACACTCATAGAGACCCACATTCATAGAGACCCACAGTCATAGAGACCCATACTCATAGAGACCCACACTCATAGAGACCCATACTCATAGAGACCCACACTCATAGAGACCCATACTCATAGAGACCCACACTCATAGAGACCCACACTCATAGAGACCCACACTCATAGAGACCCATACTCATAGAGACCCAAACTCGTAGAGACCCACACTCATAGAGACCCACACCCATAGAGACCCACACTCATAGAGATCAACACTCACAGAGACCCACACTTATAGAGACCTACACCCATAGAGACCCATACTTACAGAGACCCATACTCATAGAGACCCACACTCATAGAGACCCATACTCATAGAGACCCATACTCATAGAGACCCATACTCACAGAGATCCACACTCACAGAAACCCACACTCATAGAGATCCACACTCATAGAGACCCACACTCATAGAGACCCATACTCACAGAGACCCACACTCATAGAGACCCAAACTAATAGAGACCCACACTCATAGAGACCCATACTCATAGAGACCCACACTCATAGAGACCCATACTCATAGAGACCCACACTCAGAGACCCACACTCATAGAGATCCACACTCATAGAGACCCACACTCATAGAGACCCACACTCATAGAGACCCACACTCATAGAGACCCATACTCATAGAGACCCATACTCATAGAGACCCATACTCACAGAGATCCACACTCACAGAGACCCATACTCATAGAGACCCATACTCATAGAGACCCACACTCATAGAGACCCACACTCATAGAGACCCACACTCATAGAGACCCACACTCACAGAGACCCACACTCATAGAGACCCACACTCATAGACACCCATACTCATAGAGACCCACACTCATAGAGACCCACACTCATAGAGACCCACACTCATAGAGACCCACACTCATAGAGACCCACACTCACAGAGACCCACACTCATAGAGACCCACAGAGACTCACTCACCCACTCACTCACTGACCCACTCACCCACTCACTCACTCACCCACTCATCCACTCACTCACTCACCCACTCACTCACCCACCCACTCACTCACTCACCCACCCACCCACTCACTCACTCACCCACCCACTCACTCACCCACTCACCCACCTACTCACTCACTCACCCAGTCACTCACTCACCCACTCACTCACTCACCCATTCACCCACCCACTCACTCACTCACCCACCCACTCACCCACCCACCCACCCACTCACCCACCCACTCACCCACCCACCCACTCACCCACCCACCCACCCACTCATCCACCCACCCACCCACTCACCCACCCACCCACCCACTCACCCACCCACCCACCCACTCACCCACTCATCCACCCACCCACCCACTCACCCACCCACCCACTCACCCACCCACCCACTCACCCACCCACTCACTCACTCACCCACCCACTCACCCACCCACCCACCCACTCACTCACCCACTCACCCACCCACTCACTCACTCACCCACCCACCCACCCACTCACCCACCCACTCACCCACCCACCCACTCACCCACACACTCAACCACCCACTCACTCACCCACCCACCCACCCACTCACCCACCCACTCACCCACCCACCCACCCACTCACCCACTCACCCACCCACCCACTCACCCACCCACTCACTCACCCACCCACCCACCGTGGTAGGTCTTGGCAGAGTGCTCCTGTTGGGTGTGCGCAGCTTCGGGGGCAGGGGTCACGGCAGGAGAAGTAGCGCCACCCACACGGAGTAGTCTCAACCACCGCCTCACCTACACACACACAGACACACACAGTCACACACCTACACACACACAGTCACACCTACACACACACACAGTCACCCACACGGAGTAGTCTCAACCACCGCCTCACCTACACACACACAGACACACACAGTCACACACCTACACACACACAGTCACACACCTACACACACACAGCCACCCACACGGAGTAGTCTCAACCACCGCCTCACCTACACACACACAGACACACACAGTCACACACCTACACACACACAGTCACACACCTACACACACACAGTCACACCTACACACACACAGCCACCCACACGGAGTAGTCTCAACCACCGCCTCACCTACACACACACAGACACACACAGTCACACACCTACACACACACAGTCACACACCTACACACACACAGTCACACCTACACACACACAGCCACCCACACGGAGTAGTCTCAACCACCGCCTCACCTACACACACACAGACACACACAGTCACACACCTACACACACACAGTCACACACCTACACACACACAGCCACCCACACGGAGTAGTCTCAACCACCGCCTCACCTACACACACACAGACACACACAGTCACACACCTACACACACACAGTCACACACCTACACACACACAGTCACACCTACACACACACAGCCACCCACACGGAGTAGTCTCAACCACCGCCTCACCTACACACACACAGACACACACAGTCACACACCTACACACACACAGTCACACCTACACACACACAGCCACCCACACGGAGTAGTCTCAACCACCGCCTCACCTACACACACACAGACACACACAGTCACACACCTACACACACAGTCACACCTACACACACACACAGTCACACCTACACACACACAGCCACCCACACGGAGTAGTCTCAACCACCGCCTCACCTACACACACACAGACACACACAGTCACACACCTACACACACACAGTCACACCTACACACACACACAGTCACACACAGTCACACACCTACACACACACAGCCACCCACACGGAGTAGTCTCAACCACCGCCTCACCTACACACACACAGACACACACAGTCACACACCTACACACACACAGTCACACCTACACACACACAGCCACCCACACGGAGTAGTCTCAACCACCGCCTCACCTACACACACACAGACACACACAGTCACACACCTACACACACACAGTCACACACCTACACACACACAGTCACACCTACACACACACAGCCACCCACACGGAGTAGTCTCAACCACCGCCTCACCTACACACACAGACACACACAGTCACACACCTACACACACACAGTCACACACCTACACACACACAGTCACACCTACACACACACAGCCACCCACACGGAGTAGTCTCAACCACCGCCTCACCTACACACACACAGACACACACAGTCACACACCTACACACACACAGTCACACCTACACACACACAGCCACCCACACGGAGTAGTCTCAACCACCGCCTCACCTACACACACACAGACACACACAGTCACACACCTACACACACAGTCACACCTACACACACACACAGTCACACCTACACACACACAGCCACCCACACGGAGTAGTCTCAACCACCGCCTCACCTACACACACACAGACACACACAGTCACACACCTACACACACACAGTCACACCTACACACACACACAGTCACACACAGTCACACACCTACACACACACAGCCACCCACACGGAGTAGTCTCAACCACCGCCTCACCTACACACACACAGACACACACAGTCACACACCTACACACACACAGTCACACCTACACACACACAGCCACCCACACGGAGTAGTCTCAACCACCGCCTCACCTACACACACACAGACACACACAGTCACACACCTACACACACACAGTCACACACCTACACACACACAGTCACACCTACACACACACAGCCACCCACACGGAGTAGTCTCAACCACCGCCTCACCTACACACACACAGACACACACAGTCACACACCTACACACACACAGTCACACCTACACACACACAGCCACCCACACGGAGTAGTCTCAACCACCGCCTCACCTACACACACACAGACACACACAGTCACACACCTACACACACAGTCACACCTACACACACACACAGTCACACCTACACACACACAGCCACCCACACGGAGTAGTCTCAACCACCGCCTCACCTACACACACACAGACACACACAGTCACACACCTACACACACACAGTCACACCTACACACACACACAGTCACACACAGTCACACACCTACACACACACAGCCACCCACACGGAGTAGTCTCAACCACCGCCTCACCTACACACACACAGACACACACAGTCACACACCTACACACACACAGTCACACCTACACACACACAGCCACCCACACGGAGTAGTCTCAACCACCGCCTCACCTACACACACACAGACACACACAGTCACACACCTACACACACAGTCACACCTACACACACACACAGTCACTCACAGTCACACACCTACACACACACACCTACACAGACACACAGACACACACAGTCACACCTACACACACACAGTCACACCTACACACACAGTCACACACCTACACACACACACAGTCACTCACAGTCACACACCTACACACACAAACAGTCACACACCTACACACACACACAGTCACACACACACACACAGACACACACACACACAGACACACACACAGTCACACCTACACACACACAGTCACACCTACACACACACAGTCACACACACTCACAAACCTACACACACACAGACACACACAGTCACACACCTACACACACACAGTCACACCTACACACACAGTCACACACCTACACACACACACAGTCACACACCTACACACACACAGTCACACCTACACACACACACAGTCACTCACAGTCACACACCTACACACACACACAGTCGCTCACAGTCACACACCTAGACACACACACAGTCATACACCTACACACACACACAGTCACTCACAGTCACACACCTACACACACAGTCACCTACACACACACAGTCACACACCTACACACACACACAGACACACACAGTCACACACCTACACACACACAGTCACCTACACACACACAGTCACACACAGTCACACACCTACACACACACACAGTCACTCACAGTCACACACCTACACACACAGTCACACACCTACACACACACAGTCACACCTACACACACACAGCCACCCACACGGAGTAGTCTCAACCACTGCCTCACCTACACACACACAGACACACACAGTCACACACCTACACACACACACAGTCACTCACAGTCACACACCTACACACACAGTCACACACCTACACACACACAGTCACACCTACACACACACAGCCACCCACACGGAGTAGTCTCAACCACTGCCTCACCTACACACACACAGACACACACAGTCACACACCTACACACACACACAGTCACTCACAGTCACACACCTACACACACAGTCACACACCTACACACACACAGTCACACCTACACACACACAGCCACCCACACGGAGTAGTCTCAACCACTGCCTCACCTACACACACACAGACACACACAGTCACACACCTACACACACACACAGTCACTCACAGTCACACACCTACACACACAGTCACACACCTACACACACACAGTCACACCTACACACACACAGCCACCCACACGGAGTAGTCTCAACCACTGCCTCACCTACACACACACAGACACACACAGTCACACACCTACACACACACACACAGTCACTCACAGTCACACACCTACACACACAGTCACACACCTACACACACACAGTCACACCTACACACACACAGCCACCCACACGGAGTAGTCTCAACCACTGCCTCACCTACACACACACAGACACACACAGTCACACACCTACACACACACAGTCACTCACAGTCACACACCTACACACACAGTCACACACCTACACACACACAGTCACACCTACACACACACAGCCACCCACACGGAGTAGTCTCAACCACTGCCTCACCTACACACACACAGACACACACAGTCACACACCTACACACACACACAGTCACTCACAGTCACACACCTACACACACAGTCACACACCTACACACACACAGTCACACCTACACACACACAGCCACCCACACGGAGTAGTCTCAACCACTGCCTCACCTACACACACACAGACACACACAGTCACACACCTACACACACACACAGTCACTCACAGTCACACACCTACACACACAGTCACACACCTACACACACACAGTCACACCTACACACACACAGCCACCCACACGGAGTAGTCTCAACCACTGCCTCACCTACACACACACAGACACACACAGTCACACACCTACACACACACACAGTCACTCACAGTCACACACCTACACACACAGTCACACACCTACACACACACAGTCACACCTACACACACACAGCCACCCACACGGAGTAGTCTCAACCACTGCCTCACCTACACACACACAGACACACACAGTCACACACCTACACACACACACACAGTCACTCACAGTCACACACCTACACACACAGTCACACACCTACACACACACAGTCACACCTACACACACACAGCCACCCCCACACGGAGTAGTCTCAACCACTGCCTCACCTACACACACACAGACACACACAGTCACACACCTACACACACACAGTCACTCACAGTCACACACCTACACACACAGTCACACACCTACACACACACAGTCACACCTACACACACACAGCCACCCACACGGAGTAGTCTCAACCACTGCCTCACCTACACACACAGACACACACAGTCACACACCTACACACACACACAGTCACTCACAGTCACACACCTACACACACAGTCACACACCTACACACACACAGTCACACCTACACACACACAGCCACCCACACGGAGTAGTCTCAACCACTGCCTCACCTACACACACACAGACACACACAGTCACACACCTACACACACACACAGTCACTCACAGTCACACACCTACACACACAGTCACACACCTACACACACACAGTCACACCTACACACACACAGCCACCCACACGGAGCAGTCTCAACCACGGCCTCACCTACACACACACAGACACACACAGTCACACACCTACACACACACACAGTCACTCACAGTCACACACACAGTCACACACACAGACACACACAGTCACACACCTAGACACACACACAGTCACACACCTACACACACACACACAGTCACTCACAGTCACACACCTACACACACACACAGTCACACACCTACACACACAGTCACACACCTACACACACACAGTCACACCTACACACACAGTCACACACCTACACACACACAGTCACCTACACACACACAGTCACCTACACACAGACACACACAGTCACACACCTACACACACAGTCACCTACACACACAGTCACACACCTACACACACACACAGTCACTCACCTACACACACAGTCACACACATAGACACACACAGTCACACACACACAGTCACACACACACCTACACACACAGTCACACACCTACACACACACACACGGTCACACACAGTCACACACCTACACACACACACAGTCACTCACAGTCACACACCTACACACACACACAGTCACACACCTACACACACACACAGTCACACCTACACACACAGTCACACACCTACACACACAGTCACACACCTACACACAGTCACCTACACCGACAGTCACACACCTACACACACAGTCACCTACACACACAGTCACTCACCTACACACACAGTCACACACACAGACACACACAGTCACACACCTACACACACACACAGTCACACACAGTCACACCTACACACACAGTCACACACCTACACACACAGTCACACACCTACACACACAGTCACACACCTACACACACACACAGTCACTCACCTACACACACAGTCACACACATAGACACACACAGTCACACACACACAGTCACACACCTACACACACACACGGTTACACACAGTCACACACCTACACACACACAGACACACACAGTCACACACCTACACACACACACAGTCACACACCTACACACACACAGTCACCTACACATACAACAACAACCGCCATTCGCCACTAAGTGGCGGTGACGTCACCACGACGCTTGTGCCAGGCTATGTGCACCCTGAGGCCACGTGAAGTGTCGAACGCCCGCTGGCAGGAGGTCACGGGGCAGACCCAGGTGCCACGGGTCGACTGACTGAGATGACTGGCTGATGCACCACCTGTGCCCCCTACTGTGCCAACCTGCTGTGCTTTAGCCACCCGGCGCTCCGCTCGTTGTTGTGAGCGTCGCTCCTCCGCCCTCCGTTGTTGTTGGAGGGCGACTACCTCCAACTGCCCAGTAGCATCCTTCACGAGCCTCCTCCACAGAGGCCGATCTTGACACCGCTGGTACCAGTCATCGGCAAGTCCACTCAGCTCCACATCCTCCTGTACCACATCACTCCATCTCTTCTCTAGCCCGTGCCGCGCCCGCTTTGCCCCCTCAATCCGGCCGAACAAAAGCTGTTTCGGCATGCGGTGGCTGAGCATGCGGGCTACATGACCCAGTCATCGCAGCCTTGCCTGCCGGAGGAAATCACCGATGGGACCTTGCCCAGATCTTGCAAGGATTTGTGAGCTCCTCACACAATCCAGTCTGGTTAAACCCAGGATGGATCGTAGGCAGGCCAGCCTAAATGTTTCTAACCGGCGAAGATGTTCTATTAGGGGGGTCCACGTTTCGCAAGCGTAGAGAAGGGAGGGAATGACCGTGGCCGAGAAGACCTGAAGCTTAGTGCGGAGCGACAGACCAGGTAGCTTCCACACAGCGTTACGCAACCGATGAAAAGATATTGCCGCTCGACTGATTCGGAGTGAGACCTCTGCTGTTAAAATGGAGCCAGTCATAAGCACACTGCCCAGGTATGGGAAACTCTCCACTCTCTCCACAACTGCCCCATCACCGATCGGGAGTTGTGGGGGTGGAGTGTCCGATGGTACAAAATACCCAGGCAGGTGCTTAGTTTTGGTGGGGCTGATGGTAAGGCCCCACCTCTTAGTGGCACGCTCCAGTCTCAGCAGCAGCGTCTCCAACTCCTCCTCTGACTGAGCAGCTATTACCAAATCATCAGCATACATAACGTGGTTGAGCAATAGGGAGCCATCCCTTGACCGCACCCGGGCATCGATCAGCCTCCCATTATATCTGTACCATATGCAGATTCCCCCGGTACAGCTATTGAAGGCTTCACGAACTACGTGGTCAAAATAGATGTTAAATAATGTGGGAGCCAGAGGACATCCCTGTCGCACCCCAAGGTGTACAAGGAATGGCTCTGACTCCCGGCCACGTAGTTTTACCCGGGCCCGCTCACCATCATGAAGGTCCTTAATGATCGTGAGCAGAGGGTCAGGTACTCCAAAAGCACGAAGAACGACCCAGAGCCCAGGCCTACTGATGGTATCATAGGCCTTGACCAGGTCAATAAAGCAGAGATGTAGGTCTTGTTGGAATTCCCTACACCTCTGCTGTAGCAGACGGACAGAAAATATGGCATCTGTGCAGGACCGCCCTTTCCTGAAACCGCATTGGGGCTCCGCAAGCCTCTCCTCAGCGTGCCTGGCAAGGCGATGCTGAATAATCCTTGCCAGGACCTTTCCCGGCACACTGAGGAGTGAGATGCCCCTGTAGTTGTTACAGTCTGTACGGTTCCCCTTCTCAAAAAGGGGGACCACCAGGGCATCCTTTCAATCCTGCGGAACCCGTCCAGTGGTCCAGACTGTTGTTATGATGTCATATAGGGCAGTCAGTGCACAAACGCCACCCTCCCTCAGCATTTCGCTTGGGAGATCATCTCTGCCCGCTGCCTTTCCTGGTCTCAGACTCCGGATCGCCTTCAATACTTCCTCAGCAGATGGCACCTCAGCTAGCCACTCACAGGGGGTGACTTCTTCCAATATTTGAGGCACCGCAGCCTCAGCAGGGTCATCCTCACTTTGTGCCACGATGTTTTCCTGGATGAGGGATTTTCCCTCCCCCAGGACCTCACAGAAATGCTCAGCAAATCTGCAAACCTGTTCCTGGGGGTCGGAGATTGGATCACTGTTTTTTCCCCTAATGATGGTAATAGGTGTGGCGCTGCAGGTTACTTTTTTGATGGAGTTAAATAGAGATTTGTGATCACGGGCCACTGAGGCAGACTCCATCTCCTCAGCAACCCGCGACCACCACCCATCCTTGCAGCGCCTCACGGCTCTCCGAACCTCCGAGCGAAGGCTGCGGTAAGCCTCCTCATTCTCTGACGTGGGATTCTGTAGCCGATGACAGTGGGCCTGTCGCTTTTTCTCAACTATCCTGAACACCTCCTCTGTCAACCAGGGTCTCTGGGGAGGTCTGGACCGCGTACCCAAAGCAGCCAATGCAGCTGCATGAGTGACAGTCCTAAACCTCGCCCATTTACCCTCGACATCAGGAGGAGTGGGGGATGATGCCAACTCCAGCTACAGGCGATGATTAAATTCTCGCTTGCAACTTTCATCAGATATCCGAGACCAGGCCACTATAGGTTGGAATGGGGTCCTGGGTGTACAACCACCACCGGAGTGGAAGAATGGCAGGCGCATCTTACAGATGACTAATCGATGGTCAGAGGGCAGATCAGCTCCACGGTAGGTCCTGGTGTCAAGGACATGGGCTCGCATCCGCTGGTCCGCCACTATGTAGTCCAGCAGATGTTCTTTCTTAGACCCGGCATGCATCCATGATGTTGTGTGGATGCGCCGATGCCGGAACAGCGTGTTGGTAATTACAAGCCCATGGGCTGCACAAAAATCTAGCAGCCTCCTACCGTTGTTTTTGAGCTGATCTGGCCCATGCCCTCCAATCACTCCAGACCAGGTGCCAGCATCATGACCCACTGGCTACTCACAGCACTTGCCCCTGCAGCCCTGCTCGAGGCTACCTGGGGGAGCTTTGTCTACTCGCTACTCACAGCACTTGCCCCTGCAGCGCTGCTAGAGGCTACCTGGGGGAGCTTTGTCTGTGTGTGGTGTGTGTAGTACATAGACACTGCTGCTGCTACTCGCTACTCACAGCACTTGCCCCTGCATCCCTGCTAGAGGCTACCTGGGGGAGCTTTGTGTGTCTGAGTGTATGTACATCAGTGAGCACTTGCCCCTGCAGCCCTGCTGGAGGCTACCTGGGGGAGCTTTGTCTTTGTCACACACCACGCCCCCCACACTAATGAAGGAGGGGCTGTGATCCCAAATCCCATGGGATCCTTCAACAATCCCAAACAATGTCTCTGGGCACGCGATGGGAGTGGGGGTGGGGGGGCCCTAAACCCCCCCCCCCCCACACCCCCCCACCAACACCCCTCCACCAACACCCCCCCACCAACATCCCCCCCCCCCACATGTAACGGGGGTCAAACTGGGGTTCCAACTCTCCTGGGGCCTGAGGATGGTGACAATTAATAGGCGAGGGTGAGTTGGGTGGGTGAGTTAGTGGGTGAGTTGGGTGAGTGGGTGAGTTGGGTGGGTGAGTGAGTGGGTGAGTGGGTGGGTGGGTGAGTTGGGTGGGTGAGTGAGTGGGTGAGTGGGTGGGTGGGTGAGTTGGGTGAGTGAGTGAGTGAGTGGGTGAGTAGGTGGGTGAGTGAGTGGGTGAGTGGGTGAGTGGGTGGGTGGGTGAGTGGGTGGGTGGGTGAGTGGGTGGGTGGGTGAGTGGGTGGGTGAGTGAGTGAGTGAGTGGGTGAGTTGGGTGAGTGGGTGAGTGGGTGAGTGGGTGGGTGGGTGAGTGGGTGAGTGAGTGGGTGGGTGAGTGGGTGAGTGAGTGAGTGGGTGGGTGGGTGGGTGAGTGAGTGAGTGGGTGGGTGAGTTGGGTGGGTGAGTGAGTGGGTGGGTGAGTGGGTGAGTGAGTGGGTGGGGGAGTTGGGTGGGTGAGTGAGTGGGTGAGTGAGTGGGTGAGTGAGTGGGTGGGTGAGTGGGTGGGTGGGTAAGTGGGTGGGTGAGTGAGTGAGTGGGTGAGTGGGTGGGTGAGTGGGTGAGTGGGTGGGTGAGTGAGTGGGTGGGTGAGTGGGTGAGTGCGATGGTGAGAAGGTGGGTGTATGGGTCAGTCGGTGGATGAGTGTGTGGGTGAGTGGGTGAGTGAGTGTGTGGATGAGTGTGTGGGTGAGTGTGTGGGTGAGTGGGTGAGTGAGTGTGTGAATGAGTGTGTGGGTGAGTGGGTGAGTGAGTGTGTGGATGAGTGTGTGGGTGAGTGAGTGAGTGGGTGAGTGAGTGAGTGGGTGTGCAGCACCTATGAAGGCTACCGGCACTGTGGCACACGAGGGGGTGGGTGGCCAGCACCACGCCCGGCCGCCTTTGTCTCCCCAGTGCTAGCGATGTTCACTACACACAGCACCAGGTACTCATTTAAGGCTGAGTCGAGCTAGGGGAGGCCCAGGACCGGTTTACATAATCGTCACTGGCGGTGTTGGCCGTGAGCGGGAATCGAACTCGGGACGCCAGGTTCGTAGCGCAGCGTAGCGCTAACCACTACACCCACCGCTCCCCATACACAGTGACACACACACTCACACAGACTCACACACACCCGCTCACACACTCACACAGACTCACCACACAGACATACACAAAGACAGATACACACACATACACATATATACGCGCGCAGACACACACACACAGATTCACAGACATACACACACACAGACATACACACACACACAGACATACACACACACAGACACACACACACAGACACACACACATAATGACACACACACAGACATACACACACAGACTCACACACACAGAGACACACACACATAATGACACACACACAGACACACACACAGACACACACACAGACATACACACACGCAGACATACACACACACAGACATACACACACACGTAATGACACACACACGCAAACGCTTCGTATCCGGGGTTGAGAGATCCCATGTTAATGAGGCGCCGATGAGACTCACACAGACTCACTGACTCACATCAAAGGGATGTAACCACAGACTCACACACACACACATATATACACACACACATACACACACACATACACAGACACACATACACAGACTCACACACACAGACTCACACACACATATACACACTCACACACACACGGGCTCACACACACAGACACAGACTCACACAGACTCACTGACTCACATTAAAGGGATGTAACCACAGACTCACACACGCACATATACACACACATACACAGACTCACACACACAGACTCACACACACAGACCCACACACAGACTCACACACACAGACTCACACACACACAGACTCACACACACACAGACTCACACACACACAGACTCACACACACAGACTCACCCACACACAGACACACACACATAACCACACACACACACAGACTCACTCACACACAGACTCACACACACACACAGACACAGACACAATCAAATAACCACACACACACAGACTCACCCACACACAGACTCACCCACACACAGACTCACCCACACACAGACTCACCCACACACAGACTCACCCACACACAGACTCACCCACACACAGACTCACCCACACACAGACTCACCCACACACAGACTCACCCACACACAGACTCACCCACACACAGACTCACCCACACACAGACTCACCCACACACAGACTCACCCACACACAGACTCACCCACACACAGACTCACCCACACACAGACTCACCCACACACAGACTCACCCACACACAGACTCACCCACACACAGACTCACCCACACACAGACTCACCCACACACAGACTCACCCACACACAGACTCACCCACACACAGACTCACCCACACACAGACTCACCCACACACAGACTCACCCACACACAGACTCACCCACACACAGACTCACCCACACACAGACTCACCCACACACAGACTCACCCACACACAGACTCACCCACACACAGACTCACCCACACACAGACTCACCCACACACAGACTCACCCACACACAGACTCACCCACACACAGACTCACACACACACAGACACACACACACACAGACACACAGACTCACACACACACAGACACACACACACACACAGACACTCACACACACACACACAGACTCACACACACACAGACTCACACACACACAGACTCACACACACACACACACAGACTCACACACACACAGACTCACACACACATACACACACACATACATACACACACACACACAGACAAAGATAAAGATAAAGATAAAGACCCCCCCGTATAGCCTCAACAGACTGTAGGGGCAAGTGCTGTTAGCGAGCACCTATGAAGGCTGGAACGGTACACGAGGGGGTGGGAGGCCAGCACCACGCCCGACCGCCTTTGTCTCCCTAGTGGCAATGTTTACACACCGCACCAGGTACTCATTTGAGGCTGAGTCGACCTAGGGGAGGCCCGGGACCGGTTCAGATAATCGTCACTGGTGTTGGCCGTGAGCGGGAATCGAACCCGGGTCGCCAGGTTCATAGCGTAGCGCGCTAACCGCTACACTATCGCTCCCCACACACATACACACACACATACACACCCACACACACACAGACTCACACACACACAGACTCACACACACACATACTCACACACATAGACACACACACTGACTCACACACACACATACACAGACTCACACACACACAGACTCACACACACACACATACAGACTCACACACACACAGACTCACACACAGACTCACACACATACACACACACACAGACTCACCCACTCACTCACCCACCCACACAGAACAGCTACTCACTAACAGCCCTAGCCCCAACAGCACCGTCGAGGCTGCGCTAACCGCTGCGCCACCGCTCCCCACACTCACAGGGTTAGGGGGGCGGGGTGAGGGGTGAGAGGGGGGGGGGCTGTCACGTGACTTCAAAGCCATTGTGAGTCACTGGGGAGCACGCGAGGCACGCGTGCGTGGACAAACGGGGACAGAGGGGGTAGTGATAGGGGTAGTGATGGGGGTAGTGATGGGGTAGTGATGGGGGTAGCGATGGGGGTAGTGATGGGGGTAGTGATGGGGTAGTGATGGGGTAGTGATGGGGTAGTGATGGTGGTAGTGATGGGGTAGTGATGGGGTAGTGATGGGGGTAGTGATGGGGTAGTGATGGGGTAGTGATGGGGGTAGTGATGGGGTAGTGATGGGGTAGTGATGGGGGTAGTGATGGGGTAGTGATGGTGATAGTGATGGGGGTAGTGATGGGGTAGTGATGGGGTAGTGATGGGGGTAGTGATGGGGGTAGTGATGGTGGTAGTGATGGGGTAGTGATGGGGTAGTGATGGGGTAGTGATGGGGGTAGTGATGGGGTAGTGATGGGGGTAGTGATGGGGTAGTGATGGGGGTAGTGATGGGGGTAGTGATGGTGGTAGTGATGGGGGTAGTGATGGGGGTAGTGATGGGGTAGTGATGGGGTAGTGATGGGGGTAGTGATAGGGGTAGTGATGGGGTAGTGATGGGGGTAGTGATGGGGGTAGTGATGGTGGTAGTGATGGGGGTAGTGATGGGGGTAGTGATGGGGTAGTGATGGGGTAGTGATGGGGTAGTGATGGGGGTAGTGATGGTGGTAGTGATGGGGGTAGTGATGGGGGTAGTGATGGGGTAGTGATGGGGGTAGTGATGGGGTAGTGATGGGGGTAGTGATGGGGGTAGTGATGGGGTAGTGATGGGGGTAGTGATGGTGGTAGTGATGGGGTAGTGATGGGGTAGTGATGGGGGTAGTGATGGTGGTAGTGATGGGGGTAGTGATGGGGTAGTGATGGGGGTAGTGATGGGGTAGTGATGGGGGTAGTGATGGGGGTAGTGATGGGGGTAGTGATGGGGTAGTGATGGGGTAGTGATGGGGGTAGTGATGGTGGTAGTGATGGGGTAGTGATGGGGGTAGTGATGGGGTAGTGATGGGGGTAGTGATGGGGTAGTGATGGGGGTAGTGATGGGGTAGTGATGGGGGTAGTGATGGGGTAGTGATGGGGGTAGTGATGGTGGTAGTGATGGGGTAGTGATGGGGTAGTGATGGGTAGTGATGGTGGTAGTGATGGGGGTAGTGATGGGCTAGTGATGGGGTAGTGATGGGGTAGTGATGGGGGTAGTGATGGGGTAGTGATGGGGTAGTGATGGGGGTAGTGATGGGGTAGTGATGGGGGTAGTGATGGGGTAGTGATGGGGTAGTGATGGGGGTAGTGATGGGGTAGTGATGGGGTAGTGATGGGGTAGTGATGGGGTTAGTGATGGGGTAGTGATGGGTAGTGATGGGGTAGTGATGGGGTAGTGATGGGGTAGTGATAGGGTAGTGATGGGGGTAGTGATGGGGGTAGTGATGGGGGTAGTGATGGGGTAGTGATGGGTAGTGATGGGGTAGTGATAGGGGTAGTGATAGGGTAGTGATGGGGGTAGTGATGGGGTAGTGATGGGTAGTGATGGGGTAGTGATGTAGTGATTTGATAGTGATGGGGTAGTGATGGGGTAGTGATGGGGTAGTGATGGTGATAGTGATGGGGTAGTGATGGGGTAGTGATGGGGTAGTGATGGGGTAGTGATGGGTAGTGATGGGGTAGTGATGGGGTAGTGATGGGGTAGTGATGGGGTAGTGATGGGGTAGTGATGGGGATAGTGATGGGGTAGTGATGGGGTAGTGATGGGGGTAGTGATGGGGTAGTGATGGGGTAGTGATGGTGGTAGTGATGGGGGTAGTGATGGGGTAGTGATGGGGGTAGTGATGGGGTAGTGATGGGGTAGTGATGGGGGTAGTGATGGGGTAGTGATGGGGTAGTGATGGGGGTAGTGATGGGGTAGTGATGGGGTAGTGATGGGGGTAGTGATGGGGTAGTGATGGGGTAGTGATGGGGTAGTGATGGGGATAGTGATGGGGTAGTGATGGGGTAGTGATGGGGGTAGTGATGGGGGTAGTGATGGGGTAGTGATGGGGGTAGTGATGGGGTAGTGATGGGGTAGTGATGGGGGTAGTGATGGGGTAGTGATGGGGGTAGTGATGGGGTAGCGATGGGGTAGTGATGGGGGTAGTGATGGGGGTAGTGATGGGGTAGTGATGGGGTAGTGATGGGGGTAGTGATGGGGGTAGTGATGGGGGTAGTGATGGGGTAGTGATGGGGGTAGCGATGGGGTAGTGATGGGGTAGTGATGGGGGTAGTGATGGGGTAGTGATGGGGTAGTGATGGGGGTAGTGATGGGGTAGTGATGGGGGTAGTGATGGGGTAGTGATGGGGAAGTGATGGGGGTAGCGATGGGGTAGTGATGGGGTAGTGATGGGGTAGTGATGGGGTAGTGATGGGGGTAGTGATGGGGGTAGTGATGGGGTAGTGATGGGGTAGTGATGGGGTAGTGATGGGGGTAGTGATGGGGTAGTGATGGGGGTAGTGATGGGGGTAGTGATGGGGTAGTGATGGGGTAGAGATGGGGTAGTGATGGGGTAGTGATGGGGGTAGTGATGGGGTAGTGATGGGGTAGTGATGGGGTAGTGATGGGGGTAGTGATGGGGGTAGTGATGGGGTAGTGATGGGGTAGTGATGGGGTAGTGATGGGGGTAGTGATGGGGTAGTGATGGGGGTAGTGATGGGGGTAGTGATGGGGTAGTGATGGGGAGTGATGGGGTAGTGATGGGGGTAGCGATGGGGTAGTGATGGGGTAGTGATGGGGTAGTGATGGGGTAGTGATGGGGTAGTGATGGGGGTAGTGATGGGGTAGTGATGGGGGTAGTGATGGGGTAGTGATGGGGGTAGTGATGGGGGTAGTGATGGGTAGTGATGGGGTAGTGATGGGGTAGTGATGGGGTAGTGATGGGGTAGTGATGGTGATAGTGATGGGGTAGTGATGGGGTAGTGATGGGGGTAGTGATGGGGTAGTGATGGGGTAGTGATGGGGGTAGTGATGGGGTAGTGATGGGGGTAGTGATGGGGGTAGTGATGGGGTAGTGATGGGGGTAGTGATGGGGTAGTGATGGGGAAGTGATGGGGGTAGCGATGGGGTAGTGATGGGGTAGTGATGGGGTAGTGATGGGGTAGTGATGGGGGTAGTGATGGGGGTAGTGATGGGGTAGTGATGGGGTAGTGATGGGGTAGTGATGGGGGTAGTGATGGGGTAGTGATGGGGGTAGTGATGGGGGTAGTGATGGGGTAGTGATGGGGTAGTGATGGGGTAGTGATGGGGGTAGTGATGGGGTAGTGATGGGGTAGTGATGGGGTAGTGATGGGGGTAGTGATGGGGGTAGTGATGGGGTAGTGATGGGGTAGTGATGGGGTAGTGATGGGGGTAGTGATGGGGTAGTGATGGGGGTAGTGATGGGGGTAGTGATGGGGTAGTGATGGGGTAGTGATGGGGGTAGTGATGGGGTAGCTAGCATGGGGTAGTGATGGGGTAGTGATGGGGTAGTGATGGGGTAGTGATGGGGTAGTGATGGGGGTAGTGATGGGGTAGTGATGGGGGTAGTGATGGGGGTAGTGATGGGGGTAGTGATGGGGGTAGTGATGGGGTAGTGATGGGGTAGTGATGGGGTAGTGATGGGGTAGTGATGGTGATAGTGATGGGGTAGTGATGGGGTAGTGATGGGGGTAGTGATGGGGTAGTGATGGGGTAGTGATGGTGATTGTGATGGGGTAGTGATGGGGGTAGTGATGGGGGTAGTGATGGGGTAGTGATGGTGATAGTGATGGGGTAGTGATGGGGTAGTGATGGGGGTAGTGATGGGGTAGTGATGGGGTAGTGATGGGGTAGTGATGGGGTAGTGATGGGGTAGTGATGGGGGTAGCGATGGGGGTAGTGATGGGGTAGTGATGGGGTAGTGATGGGGGATAGAGGAGAGCACAGCAGAGTCTGACATAACCGGTAACCTGTTTGGCCTCCCCTAGGTCGACTCAGCCTCAACTGAGTACCTGGTGCTGTGTGTAGTGAACATCGCTAGCACAGGGGGAGAGACAAAGGCGGCCGGGCGTGGTGCTGGCCACCCACCCCCTCGTGTGCCACAGTGCCGGTAGCCTTCACAGGTGCTGATCGCTAACAGCACTTGCCCCTACAGTCTGTGAGAGGCTATTGGGGTAAGCTTTGTCTGTATATGTGCTGCTACTCGCTAACAGCACTTGCCCCTAGAGCCTGCTAGAGGCTACACGGGGGATCTTGGTCTGTTTATAGGTGCTGCTGCTACTCGCTACTAACAGCACTTGCCCCTACAGTCTGTTAAGGCTACACTCTGGGGATATTTGTATATTTGTGCGTGTGTGTCTGATTGTGTAGGTCTGGGTTGTTCTTCGTGCTTTTGGAGTACCTGACCCTCTGCTCACGATCATTAAGGACCTTCATGATGGTGAGCGGGCCTGGGTAAAACTGCGTGGCCGGGAGTCGGAGCCATTCCCTGTACACCTTGGGGTGCGACAGGGATGTCCTCTGGCTCCCACATTATTTAACATCTATTTTGACCACGTAGTTCGTGAAGCCTTCAATAGCTGTACCGGGGGAATTTTCATCTGATACAGATATAATGGGAGGCTGATCGATGCCCGGGTGCGGTCAAGGGATGGCTCCCTATTGCTCAACCACGTTATGTATGCTAATGATTTGGTAATAGCTGCTCATTCAGAGGAGGAGTTGGAGACGCTGCTGCTGAGACTGGAGCGTGCCACTAAGAGGTGGGGCCTTACCATCAGCCCCACCAAAACTAAGCACCTGCCTGGGTATTTTGTACCATCGGACACTCCACCCCCACAACTCCCAATCGGTGATGGGGCAGTTGTGGAGAGAGTGGAGAGTTTCCCATACCTGGGCAGTGTGCTTATGACCGGCTCCAGTTTAACAGCAGAGGTCTCACTCCGAATCAGTCGAGCGGCAATATCTTTTTATCGATTGCGTAACGCTGTGTGGAAGGTACCTGGTCTCTCGCTCCGCACTAAGCTTCAGGTCTTCTCGGCCACGGTCATTCCCTCCCTTCTCTACGCTTGCGAAACGTGGACCCCTCTAATGGAACATCTTCGCCGGTTAGAAACATTTAGGCTGGCCTACCTACGATCCATCCTGGGTTTAACCAGACTGGATTGTGTAAGGAGCTCACAAATCCTTGAAAGATCTGGGCAGGGTCCCATCGGTGAGCTCCTCCGGCGGGCAAGGCTGCGATGGCTGGGTCATGTAGCCCGCATGCCCAGCCACCGCATGCCGAAACAGCTTTTGTTCGGCCGGATCGAGGGGGCTAAGCGGGCGCGGCACGGGCTAGAGAAGAGATGGGGTGATGTGGTACGGGAGGACGTGGAGCTGAGTGGACTTGCCGATGACTGGTACCAGCGGTGTCAAGATCGGCCTCTGTGGAGGAGGCTCGTGAAGGACGCTACTGGCCAGTTGGAGGCAGTCGCCCTCCAACAACAACGGAGGGCGGAGGAGCGACGCTCACAACAACGAGCGGAGCGCCGGGTGGCTAAAGCACAGCAGGTTGGCACAGTAGGGGGCACAGGTGGTGCATCAGCCAGTCATCTCAGTCAGTCGACCCGTGGCACCTGGGTCTGCCCAGTGACCTCCTGCCAGCGGGCGTTCGACACTTCACGTGGCCTCACGGTGCACATAGCCTGGCACAAGCGTCGTGGTGAACGTCACCGCCACTTAGTGGCGAATGGCGGTTGTTGTTGTTGTTGTTGTGTGTATGTGTGTATGTGTGTGTGAGTGTGTGTGTATGTGTGTGTATGTGTGTATATAGTGTATATAGTGTGTGTATGTGTATAGTGTGTGTGTATGAGTGTATGTGTGTGTGTATGTGTGTATAGTGTATATAGTGTGTATGTGTGTATAGTGTATATAGTGTGTATGTGTGTGTATGTGTGTGTATGAGTGTGTAGTGTATATAGTGTGTATAGTGTGTATGTGTGTATGTGTGTGTATGTGTGTGAGTGTATATAGTGTGTATGTGTGTATGTGTGTGTGAGTGTGTATAGTGTATATAGTGTGTGAGTGTGTATGTGTGTGAGTGTGTGGAGGGTGGTGGAGGGTGGTGGAGGCTGTGTTATGGCCCAGTGAGTGGAGGCGTCGGTTTTGCAAACTCAAAGTTGGGCTCCAATTTCTCCCCGGAGATGGGAGAGACGCAGTACATGCACGTGGTGTGTGTGTACACGTGTTAATGAGTGTGTGTGTCTGTGTACACGTGGTGTGTGTGTACACGTGTTAATGACTGTGTACACGTGTTAATGAGTGTGTGTATGTGTACACGTGGTGTGTGTGTACACGTGTTAATGAGTGTGTGTGTGTCTGTGTACACGTGTTAATGACTGTGTGGGTGTATGTGCACACGTGGTGTGTGTGTACACGTGTTAATGAGTGTGAGTGTGTCTGTGTACACGTGTTAATGAGTGTGTGTGTGTGTACACGTGTTAATGAGTTTGTGTACACGTGGTGTGTGTGTCTGTGTACACGTGGTGTGTGTGTACACGTGTTAATGAGTTTGTGTACACGTGGTGTGTGTGTCTGTGTACACGTGGTGTGTGTGTACAGGTGTTAATGAGTGTGTGTGTGTCTGTGTACACGTGTTAATGAGTGTATGTGTACACGTGGTGTGTGTGTGTGTGTCTGTGTACACGTGGCGTGTGTGTACACGTGGTGTGTGTGTGTACGTGGAGTGTGTGCTGTGTGTGCGTGTGCTGTGTGTGTACGTGGTGTGTGTGTGTGCGTGGTGTGTGTGTGTACGTGGTGTGTGTGGTGTGTACGTGGTGTGTGTGTACGTGGTGTGTGTGTGCTGTGTGTGTGTGGTGTGTGTTTGTGTACGTGGTGTGTGTGTGCGTGGTGTGTGTGTACGTGGTGTGTGTGTGTGTGCGTGGTGTGTGAGTGTGTGTACGTGGTGTGTGTGTGTGCGTGGTGTGTGTGGTGTGTGTGTGTGTGTGGTGTGTGTGTGTGTGGTGTGTGTGGTGTGTGTGTGTGGTGTGTGGTGTGTGTGTGTGGTGTGTGTGTGGTGTGTGTGGTGTGTGTGTGGTGTGTGTGGTGTGTGTGCGTGGTGTGTGTGTGGTGTGTGTGGTGTGTGTGCGTGTGTACGTGGTGTGTGGTGTGTGTACGTGGTGTGTGTGTGGTGTGTGTGTGTGCGTGGTGTGTGTGTGTGTGGTGTGTGTGTGTGGTGTGTGTGGTGTGTGTGTGTGTGTGTGTGGTGTGTGTGTGGTGTGTGTGGTGTGTGTGTGGTGTGTGGTGTGTGCGTGGTGTGTGCGTGGTGTGTGTGTGGTGTGTGTGCGTGGTGTGTGTGTGCGTGGTGTGTGTGTGTGTGGTGTGTGTGGTGTGTGTGGTGTGTGTGCGTGTGTACGTGGTGTGTGTGTGTGTGTGCGTGGTGTGCGTGTGGACGTGGTGTGTGTGGTGTGTGTACGTGGTGTGTGTGTGGTGTGTGTGTGTGCGTGGTGTGTGTGTGTGTGGTGTGTGTGTGTGTGTGGTGTGTGTGTGTGTGTGAGTGTGTGTACGTAGTGTGTGTGGTGTGTGTGCGTGGTGTGTGTGTGGTGAGTGTACGTGGTGTGTGTGTGTGTGCGTGGTGTGTATGTACGTGGTGTGTGTGTGGTGTGTGTGTGGTGTGTGTGTGGTGTGTGTGGTGTGTGTGCGTGGTGTGTGTGTACGTGGTGTGTATGTGGTGTGTGAGTGTGTATGTACGTTGTGTTTGTGTGTGTGGTGTGTGTGTGGTGTGTGTGGTGTGTGTATGTGGTGTGTGCGTGGTGTGTGCGTGGTGTGTACGTGGTGTGTGTGGTGTGTGTGCGTGGTGTGTGTGTACGTGGTGTGTATGTGGTGTGTGAGTGTGTATGTACGTTGTGTTTGTGTGTGTGGTGTGTGTGTGGTGTGTGTGGTGTGTGTATGTGGTGTGTGCGTGGTGTGTGCGTGGTGTGTACGTGGTGTGTGCGTGGTGTGTGTGTGTACGTGGTGTGTGTGTGTGCGTGTGTGCGTGTGTGTTGGGAGCGGTGGCTCAGCCGTCTGCACTTGATTCTCACTCAAGGCCACCAACATTGACATTAATAATTACCTGTTGTGGTTTTCACACCTGATGATGATTGCTTGTGTTGCAGTCGAAACGTAGTGAGAATTTTATTGTTTTATGTTTTTATTATGTTATTGTTTCCCTTCTACGTGGTGGTGACTTTACCGAAAGAACCCAGAATATGAATCCCTGCAGTCACGAAAGCTTTAAATCAAAATTAATTATCTGGTCGTGTGTGTAGTAAACATCGCCACTGGGGAGACAAAGCCGGCCGGGCGTGGTGCTGGTAGCCACCCACCCCCTCTGTGTGCGTGGGGGGGGGGGGGGCTGTGTGTGTGTGTTTGTCATGGGGCAGACCCAGCAGGTGCCACGGGTCGACTGACTGAGATGACTGGCTGATGCACCACCTGTGCCCCCTACTGTGCCAACCTGCTGTGCTTTAGCCACCCGGCGCTCCGCTCGTTGTTGTGAGCGTCGCTCCTCCGCCCTCCGTTGTTGTTGGAGGGCGACTGCCTCCAACTGCCCAGTAGCATCCTTCACGAGCCTCCTCCACAGAGGCCGATCTTGACACCGCTGGTACCAGTCATCGGCAAGTCCACTCAGCTCCACGTCCTCCTGTACCACATCACTCCATCTCTTCTCTAGCCCGTGCCGCGCCCGCTTAGCCCCCTCAATCCGGCCAAACAAAAGCTGTTTCGGCATGCGGTGGCTGGGCATGCGGGCTACATGACCCAGCCATCGCAGCCTTGCCTGCCGGAGGAGCTCACCGATGGGACCCTGCCCAGATCTTTCAAGGATTTGTGAGCTCCTCACACAATCCAGTCTGGTTAAACCCAGGATGGATCGTAGGCAGGCCAGCCTAAATGTTTCTAACCGGCGAAGATGTTCCATTAGGGGGGTCCACGTTTCGCAAGCGTAGAGAAGGGGAGGGAATGACCGTGGCCGAGAAGACCTGAAGCTTAGTGCGGAGCGACAGACCAGGTAGCTTCCACACAGCGTTACGCAACCGATGAAAAGATATTGCCGCTCGACTGATTCGGAGTGAGTCCTCTGCTGTTAAACTGGAGCCGGTCATAAGCACACTGCCCAGGTATGGGAAACTCTCCACTCTCTCCACAACTGCCCCAACACACACACACACTGACACACACATTGACACACACACACTGACACACACACACACTGAGACACACACTGACACACACACACTGACACACACACACTGACACACACACACAACAACAACCGCCATTCGCCACTAAGTGGCGGTGACGTCACCACGACGCTTGTGCCAGGCTATGTGCACCCTGAGGCCACGTGAAGTGTCGAACGCCCGCTGGCAGGAGGTCACGGGGCAGACCCAGGTGCCACGGGTCGACTGACTGAGATGACTGGCTGATGCACCACCTGTGCCCCCTACTGTGCCAACCTGCTGTGCTTTAACCACCCGGCGCTCCGCTCGTTGTTGTGAGCGTCGCTCCTCCGCCCTCCGTTGTTGTTGGAGGGCGACTACCTCCAACTGCCCAGTCGCATCCTTCACGAGCCTCCTCCACAGAGGCCGATCTTGACACCGCTGGTACCAGTCATCGGCAAGTCCACTCAGCTCCACGTCCTCCTGTACCACATCACTCCATCTCTTCTCTAGCCCGTGCCGCGCCCGCTTAGCCCCCTCAATCCGGCCGAACAAAAGCTGTTTCGGCATGCGGTGGCTGGGCATGCGGGCTACATGACCCAGCCATCGCAGCCTTGCCCGCCGGAGGAGCTCACCGATGGGACCTTGCCCAGATCTTTCAAGGATTTGTGAGCTCCTCACACAATCCAGTCTGGTTAAACCCAGGATGGATCATAGGCAGGCCAGCCTAAATGTTTCTAACCTGTGAAGATGTTCCACTGACACACTCACACAATGACACACACACACACTGACACACACACACACACATATCACTGACACACACACACACTGACACACACAGACACACGGACAGACTCACACACTGACACACACACACACACTGACACACACACACACACTGACACACACACACACACTGACACACACTGACACACACACACTGACACACACACACACACTGACACATACACACACACACTGACACACACAGACACACGGACACACTCACACACTGACACACACACGGACACACTCACACACTGACACACACACACACTGACACACACACTGACACACACACACACACAGACACACCCACACACACACACACACTGACACACACACACTGACACACTAACACACACACTGACACACACACACACTGACACACACACTGACACACACTGACACACACACTGACACATACACGGACACACTCACACACTGACACACACACACACTGACACACACTAACACACACACACACACACACTGACACACACTGACACACACACACACACACTGACACACACACACTGACACACACTGACACACACACACTCACACACTCACACACACACAACACACACACACACACTGACACACACACACACACTGACACACATACACACTGACACACACACACACTGACACACACACATACACACTGACACACACACACTGACACACACACACACTGACACACACACTGACACACTGAACACACACACACTGACACACACACTGACACACACACTGACACCCCTCCACGTCTCTCTCTCACCCTCCCTCTCAGTGCACCTGACGCTTCAGCTGTTACAGCCACGCGTCACACACGCGCATGTCACACACACACAGACACACACACCCCCATTCATTCACACAGACACACACACACCCATTCATTCACACAGACACACACACACCCCCATTCATTCACAAAGACACACAGACACACACACCCCCATTCATTCACACAGACACACAGACACACACACAGATACACACACACAGATACACACACACACAGACACACACACAGACACACATACACACACATACACCCCGATTCATTCACACACACACACAGACACACACACACTGACACACACACACACAGACACACACACACAGACACACACACCCAGACACACACAGACACACACACACAGTACACACACACACACAGATACACACACACAGACACACAGACACACACCCCCATTCATTCACACAGACACACACACACAGACAAACACACACAGACACACACACAGACACACACACAGACATACACAGACACACACACGCGCATGTCACAGACGCGTGCCATAGACGCAAAGGCACACGCTCACACACATACATGCGCACACAGACAAAGCTCCCCCGTGTAGCCTCTAGCAGGGCTGTAGGGGCAAGTGCTGTTAGTAGCGAGTAGCAGCAGCACCTATACACAGACAAAGATCCCCCAGGTACCCTCTAGCAGGGATGTAGGGGCAAGTGCTGTTAGTAGCGAGTAGCAGCAGCACCTATACACAGACAAAGATCCCCCGTGTAGCCTTAACAGACTGTAGGGGCAAGTGCTGTTGGTAGCGAGTAGCAGCAGCACCTATACACAGACAAAGATCCCCCGTGTAGCCTCTAACAGGGCTGTAGGGGCAAGTGCTGTGTTGATGGTGGAGATGTATGGAGGTGTGTTAATGGTGGAGATGTATGGAGGTGTGTTCATGGTGGAGATGTATGTAGGCGTGTTCATGGTGGAGATGTATGTAGGCGTGTTGATGGTGGAGATGTATGTAGGTGTGTGGATGGTGGAGATGTATGGAGGTGTGTTCATGGTGGAGATGTATCAAGGTGTGTTGATGGTGGAGATGTATGGAGATGTGTTCATGGTGGAGATGTATGGAGGCGTGTTCATGGTGGAGATGTATGGAGGTGTGTTCATGGTGCAGATGTATCAAGGCGTGTTCATGGTGGAGATGTATGTAGGTGTGTTGATGGTAGAGATGTATCAATGTGTGTTGATGGTGGAGATGTATGTAGGTGTGTTGATGGTGGAGATGTATGTAGGTGTGTTGATGGTGGAGATGTATGTAGGTGTGTTGATGGTGGAGATGTATGGAGGTGTGTTGATGGTGGAGATGTGTGTAGGCGTGTTCATGGTAGAGATGTGTGGAGGTGTGTTGATGGTGGAGATGTATCAAGCTGTGTTCATGGTGGAGATGTATGTAGGCGTGTTCATGGTGGAGATGTATGGAGGTGTGTTGAGGGTGGAGATGTATGGAGATGTGTTGATGGTGGAGATGTATCAAGATGTGTTGATGGTGGAGATGTATGTAGGTGTGTGGATGGTGGAGATGTATGGAGGTGTGTTGATGGTAGAGATGTGTGGAGGTGTGTTGATGGTGGAGATGTATGGAGGTGTGTTGATGGTGGAGATGTATGGAGGTGTGTTGATGGTGGAGATGTATGGAGGTGTGTTGATGGTGGAGATGTATGGAGGTGTGTTGATGGTAGAGATGTATCAATGTGTGTTGATGGTGGAGATGTATGTAGGCGTGTTGATGGTGGAGATCTATGGAGGTGTGTTGATGGTGGAGATGTATGTAGGTGTGTTGATGGTGGAGATGTATGTAGGTGTGTTGATGGTGGAGATGTATGTAGGCGTGTTCATGGTAGAGATGTGTGGAGGTGTGTTGATGGTGGAGATGTATGGAGGTGTGTTGATGGTAGAGATGTATCAATGTGTGTTGATGGTGGAGATGTATGTAGGTGTGTTAATGGTGGAGATGTATGTAGGCGTGTTAATGGTGATGTATGGAGGTGTGTTCATGGTGGAGATGTATGTAGGTGTGTTGATGGTGGAGATGTATGGAGATGTGTTGATGTGGGAGATGTATGTAGGCGTGTTAATGGAGATGTATGGAGGCGTGTTGATGGTGGAGATGTATGTAGGTGTGTTGATGATGGAGATGTATGTAGCGTGTTGATGGTGGAGATGTATGGAGCGTGTTCATGGTGGAGATGTATGTAGGTTTGTTGATGGTGGAGATGTATGGAGGTGTGTTCATGGTGGAGATGTATGGAGGTGTGTTGATGGTGGAGATGTGTGCACGTGGTGACTGCGTCTCCTCACGGATGAGCCTGAAGCTCGCCGATTGCCTTGCGAGTTTCAGCGACTGGTCCAGCCAGGCCACTTCGAGGAGCGGTTCCCACTGCGAAGCCTCATCAACACCTCTCCACGTTCCGCCGGTGGATGCCCTGGGACCTCCCGGCCCCCCTCGTTCCCCAGCTCCACCACCACCAGCTCCACCACCACCACCACCACCACGAGGACGAGGACGAGGAGGAGGAGGAGGAGGTCCCTCGCCACTAAGACGTTCTCCGCCAAGGCCAGGATCCAGAGGATCCGGAGGACCGGTGGACTTCCCGGCAGGGCCGCGGGCTTCGGGAGGCAGGGGGCCTCCACGACGCTTCGCCCCGGGACCTCCGAGCGGTTGAGAATCGGCGGCAGGTCCATCGGGCGATCGGGCGCCTCCGAATTTCCCGCTAAGTACCTCGAGCCCCCCACCCAGTGCGTCCGCTCCCGCGGTTGCAGGCCCCTCGGACGTCAGGGGGCTCCCACCGGCCGCCCCTCGGGGGGTCCCGCTCGGCCCCCGGAATCCCCGAGATCCCCCGGAACGTTCAGAGGCCGCGGGTCCGCCAGGGCCTCCGGAGGAGGAGGCCCGCGGGCCAGGAGATCCGGAGGACCGGCGGACGCCCCTCGGGCGATCCCAGCGTCTCCCGGAGACGCAGGTCCTCCAGATGTTGCCCCGTCCAATCCTCCCGGCTCGTAAAATCCTCCGCCTCTCCGAGGGCCACCATCCTCGTGAGATTCCTCAGATCCTCGGGACCTCCCCGACGTGTCAAAACTCCCAGTCGCGTCCCGATGCCTCGACATCCCAGATCCTCCAGTCTCCTGCAGTGTGGAACACAACGGCACGTGTGGCATGAGCGATGGGGGGTAGACACGGCCACCGTGAACTCGGCCAGACGGCCACCGTGAACTCGGCCACACGGCCACCGTGAACCCGGCCACCGTGGACTCGGCCACACGACCACCGTGAACTCGGCCACACGGCCACCGTGAACCCGGCCACCGTGGACTCGGCCACACGACCACCGTGAACTCAGCCACACGACCAGCGTGTACACAGAGACACGACCACCGTGAACACAGAGACACGGCTACCGTGAACTCAGAGACACGGCCACCGTGTACACAGAGACACGGCCACCATGTACACAGAGACACGGCCACCGTGAACTCAGCCACACGGCCACCGTGAACTCAGCCACACGTCCACCGTGAACTCAGCCACACGACCACCGTGAACTCAGCCACACGGCCACCGTGAACTCAGCCACACGTCCACCGTGAACTCAGCCACACGACCACCGTGAACTCAGCCACACGACCACCGTGAACTCAGCCACACGGCCACCGTGAACCCGGCCACACGACCACCGTGAACTCAGCCACACGACCACCGTGAACTCAGCCACACGGCCACCGTGAACTCAGCCACACGTCCACCGTGAACTCAGCCACACGACCACCGTGAACCCGGCCACACGACCACCGTGAACTCAGCCACACGGCCACCGTGAACTCAGCCACACGGCCACCGTGAACCCGGCCACACATCCACCGTGAACACAGCCACACGGCCACCGTGAACCCAGCCACACGGCCAATTTGACCACTCACCTGCAGGAAGAATCCGGGCCTAGTCAAGGCTTCTATGGCGACAAAACCGGGGTAGAAGAGGTCTTCGTGCAGCCAGAAGGTGGCGTCGTTGGCGAAGGCCGGTGACGGTCTCACGACCACTTCGTCGTCATCGTCATCATCGTCATCATCATCATCATCGCCATCGCCGCCATCGCCATCGCCGCCATCGTCACCGCCGTCACCTCCATCGCGGTGATTCTGCCGGCGGTTCGGAGTTTGCCGGCGGTGGCGGCGGCGAGGCTCCCAGCGCTCCAGGTAGACCTGGCCATCCCGGCGCAGGCGCAGGAAGTTGTTGGGGCGGGAGGACGACTCGATGGAGACGGCCCGCGGGGAAAATGACGAGGACGAGGATGGGGGTGGGGCTGGTGGTGGTGGCGGCGGTGGTGGTGGGGGTGGTGATGATGGTGGTGATGGTGGTGGGGGTGGGGGTGATGGTGATGGTGGTGGTGGGGGTGGTGGTGGTGATGGTGGTGATGGTGGTGATGGTGATGGTGGTGATGGTGATGGTGGTGATGGTGGTGATGGTGATGGTGGTGATGGTGGTGATGGTGGTGATGGTGATGATGATGGTGGGGGTGGGGGTGGGGGTGATGGTGGTGGTGGTGGTGATGATGATGGTGGTGGTGGAGATGGCGGTGGTGGCGGTGGCGGTGATGATGATGATGATAGTGTTGGTAATGGTGTTGATGATGGTGGTGGTGATGTTGGTGGTGGCGGTGGTGGTGATGGTGGTGGTGGCGATGATGATGATGATAGTGTTGGTAATGGTGTTGATGATGGTGGTGGTGATGTTGGTGGTGGCGGTGGTGGTGATGGTGGTGGTGGCGATGATGATGATGATAGTGTTGGTAATGGTGTTGATGATGGTGGTGGTGATGTTGGTGGTGGCGGTGGTGGTGATGGTGGTGGTGGCGATGATGATGATGATAGTGTTGGTAATGGTGTTGATGATGGTGGTGGTGATGTTGGTGGTGGCGGTGGTGGTGATGGTGGTGGTGGCGATGATGATGATGATAGTGTTGGTAATGGTGTTGATGATGGTGGTGGTGATGTTGGTGGTGGCGGTGGTGGTGATGGTGGTGGTGGCGGTGATTATGATGATGGTGGTGGTGGTGGTGATGGAGGTGGTGGCGATGGTGGCAGTGGGAAGGAAAAACAGAGGGAGGGTAATCGTTATCATTTTCATCATCAGGGGTGATGGTAGTGATGGTAGTGATAGTGGTGGTAGTGATAGTGGTGGTAGTGATAGTGGTGGTAGTGATAGTGGTGGTAGTGATAGTGGTGGTAGTGATAGTGGTGGTAGTGATAGTGGTGGTAGTGGTGGTAGTGATAGTGATAGTGGTGGTAGTGGTGGTAGTGATAGTGGTGGTAGTGGTGGTAGTGATAGTGGTGGTAATGGTGGTAGTGATAGTGATGGTAGTGATAGTGGTGGTAGTGATAGTGGTGGTGGTGGCGGTAGTAAGTGATGGTAGTGATAGTGGTGGTAGTGGTGGTAGTGATAGTGATGGTAGTAATAGTGGTGGTAGTGATAGTGGTGGTAGTGATAGTGGTGGTAGTGATAGTGGTGGTAGTGATAGTGGTGGTAGTGATAGTGGTGGTAGTGGTGGTAGTGATAGTGATAGTGGTGGTAGTGGTGGTAGTGATAGTGGTGGTAGTGATAGTGGTGGTAGTGATAGTGGTGGTAGTGATAGTGGTGGTAGTGATAGTGGTGGTAGTGGTGGTAGTGATAGTAGTGGTAGTGATAGTGGTGGTAGTGATAGTGGTGGTAGTGGTGGTAGTGGTGGTGATAATGGTGATGGTGATAGTGGTGGTAGTGATAGTGATGGTAGTGATAGTGATGGTAATGATAGTGGTGGTAGTGATAGTGATGGTAGTGATAGTGATGGTAGTGATAGTGGTGGTAGTGATAGTGGTGATAGTGATAGTGGGGTGGTAGTGGTGGTAGTGTAGTGGTGGTAGTGATAGTGGTGGTAGTGATAGTGGTGGTAGTGATAGTGATGGTAGTGATAGTGGTGGTAGTGATAGTGATGGTAGTGATAGAGGTGGTAGTTGAGAGTGGTGGTAGTGATCGTGGTGGTAGTGATAGTGATGGTAGTGATAGTGATGGTAGTGATAGTGGTGGTAGTGATAGTGATGGTTGTGATAGTGGTGGTAGTGATAGTGGTGGTAGTGATAGTGGTGGTAGTTTTCTATTAATCACGTATCATTACTTTCACTATTATTACTATCACTATATTACTATGACACTAGTTTTACTATCACTATTATACTATTATTAGCTTATTCACTCAATTATTACTAGTTGATTTAGCTATGTCACTATCATTA